>NC_088865.1:49972070-50068528 GCF_032884065.1 Artemia franciscana
TTTGTTTAACTCCTAGGTCATTGCTAATTAAAGCTTTGTTTCAAATAGTACGGAGTCACTGGGGTTAACAAAATGTAGTTACCCAAGGCTGAATCGAAAAGAGATTAATTTATTACTAAGGTTTAAGGCTTTTTATGATTCCTTTGAGGTGTTTCCATAAGAGTTTCCATAGATTTTGATGTTTTATACCGATTACAGTTTAAAGCTCATCTTACCCGTAATTCTACACTAATAAAGAATCATCTATGAAACATCCCAAAACAAATGCTTAAGAAAATATGGATTAACTACCCAATCTTCAAGATTTTTGACGTAAATATCTGCAAGCAAGGCTGATTAGGGACTCCCATAGGAGAAACTTTAATTTTTTGATAATAAGAGTCGTTTTAGCTCAATGTTATATGGCTTACCAAAGCTCATGTACAAACACCCTCTACCGAAACAATAAGCAACACAACTGTTGTGTTTTTCGAAAAATGGAAAGAGCAGAGGGTTAGGATCAATATCCTTTGTTAGAATGTGTCTTCAATATATCTAAGTAGTACTTTTTGTCTTCAATATTTTTGAAGATGAAAGCCGCCATTACCAACAGTGTTGGAGAAAGGTAGTTGCGGTATATGGAGGTTAAACCCTACGAAAATTAGACTTGTAAATATTGACGAACACCACAATGTATTTCCATCATACAAAAAAACTCTTACCCGATACTACAGGTGCAAATTTGTCCAGTTCCTTCAGTACCATCAGAACAAATTGCGTACTTGTCGTCTCCCGAGACACACAGATTTATTCTGTCACAGGTCAAATTGTTTTTGGTAACTTCAAGCGTTTCAATCTTAGGGGTGAAGCTGGAAGGCAAGGCCAAAGCATCTGCTGCTGATAAGGCCGCAGATATTCTGCTACTCAAGTCAGCTGCTATACTCCCATCCGATTTTGCATTGATGTAAAACAGCACAGTTACTTCATTCGAAAATCCATCAAAGTAGGTGATATCAGGATCAGGGAATAGTGCACTTAGCTAAAAATGAGAGATTAATTAGTTGAATATATTACTTCAGTCAATATATATATATATATATATATATATATATATATATATATATATATATATATATATATATATATATATATATATATATATATATATATATATATAGAGTGATTGTACACGAGGTAATGACTTGATATTGAGAATTGGCCGTTTTTGGTTGCTGACAGGTACTCTATTTAGATCAGTTCCTGTAAAACAATAGCATGAAACCGTTTCTCAAAAATCAGGATAAGACAAATCGCTAAATCAAACGCTTAGACAAATTACTTGGCAACATGTAAAGAAATCTGTTTAGTTTTGGGTTTATATACAGAAATTGAACAGGTATAAGAAGGTATATACTTAGTATTAAAAGGTGGAAGGTTCATTCCTGTGGGTCCTGCCTACAGCCCTAAAACCATACAGATTATTAACCCTTATATGATTTTTATTCTAACATGTGCTGTATGTACACCTTTCTACTAAATATGTCCATGAGGCATAAGTATGAGTGAATGAATGTCGAACAGTTCGTGGTGACGAACTGTAAGTAAGGAGCTACCCGGCTCAATAGAAACAGAAACTCTAAAAAACAGCATTTTGATGCCAATAGGTATATCAAAAGAATCAGATTCTCATGCTGATTTTAAATATGTAAGTTTTATCAAGTTTATTCTTACCCACCAAAAGCCACGAGCCTGAGAAATTTTTCCTTATCTTTGCAAAAAGGGTTAAACCCCCCTAAAAGTCAAAGAATCTTAATGAAAGTCACACCGTCCAATTCAGCGTAACAGAGGAACCCTACTACAGAGGTTCCAAGCTTTTATTTGCAAAAACGTGGAATTTGCATTTTTGTCAAAAGAAAGATCGCGAATGCGTGTTTATTTGTTTTTTCCCAGGGGTGTTCGTATCGAATAGTGGTCATAGAAAATCGCGAGAGGGCTCATTCGAACGGAAATTAAATGTTCTAGTGCACTTTTTAAGTGACCAAAATTGGAGGGCAACTAGCCCCACCCACACTCATTTTTTCCAAAGTCAACCAATCAAATTTTTGAGATAGCCATTTTGGTCAACATAGTCGAAAAATATAACAACTTTGTCTTTGAGGATGACTTAATCCCCCATAGTCCCCGGGGAAAGGGCTACAAGCTATGAACTTTCCCCATTGTTGACACATAGTATTAGTTATCGGGAAGTATACAGACGTTTTCAGGGGGATTCTTTTCCGGCAGTGGAGGGGTTGTCGGGAGGAGGGGTTTACGTGGGAGGATCTTTCTATGGAGGAAGCTTTCATGGGGAAAGGAGCATTTCTATGGGTACCAGAGGGGGTGCTGGATTTCCAAGCATTATTTAAAACGATCAGAAATTAAATAAAAAAACAAGTTTTTTCAACTAAGAGTAAGGAGCAACATTAAAACTTAGAACTAACAGAAATTGATACGATTGATACAAGGGGGTTTGTCCCCTAGTCTATACCTCGCCCTTTATGCCAAAGTTGTTTCAGTCTTTTAAAAGAGGTATTTATTCTGATCAAACGGCCTTTGTGATTCAGGGATCTGTCTTAATAAATTGGAACAAAAATGGAACTTTAGCGTAAGGTGCAAGGTACTGACTAGGGTTGAACTCTCTCGTATACGTAATAATTTCTGTTCGTAGCTAGGTTCTAATGTCGCTAATCACTTTCACTTGAATTTTTTTTTTGTTTTTTATTTAGTCTGAATCAGGGATCATGTCTTAATTGTTTCTGATTCGACAGGGACGGAAAATCTCCTTATGGACCAATTTGGAGAAGGAGGAGAGGGAAACCCAAAGACCAGCACGTGTATCTAGAAATACAAAGATTCCGAGGAAATATTGGTTCCGATTCCAAGAAGGCTTATTATATCCATCTCCCTACTACACGCTTATCTGTCTATGATGTGCAAGTTCGTATTTGAGGACGGTATATGCCACCAGTTTTTACCCAAGGAAAGTGATGTATCTGCATATCCGAGATCAGTGACTGCTAGCGGATTGGGTACGGAATGGTATAAGAAATGATACTTCAGGTGCTGACTTCTTTTCGTTAAGTGTGCTGCCGTATATTTTCTCAGAAATATGTGACCAGGTTTTTTTTTAGTATGCGCCTGAACTTTGGTGTTTTTTCCGATTTTATGATGATTGCTAGAGTGGTTCCGCTTTTTAAGGGCGGAGAAAAATTCTTCAAATGGTTATATGCCTATTATATTGCTACCAGTTTTATCTAGAGTTTCTGAAAAATTGATTAGTGGTAGGATGGCTGATTTTATTGAATTAAAAATTATTTTAGTAGGACTCTGTTTGAATTAAAAAAAGCAATGTCTACCGATCAAGCTGTTCTTTTTCTCATGACTTTTGTGAACGATGCTCTGGACTAAGGGTGGAAAGTTGCATTTGTTTTTTGGACATTCTGAAAGCCTTTGATGCAGTGGACCATGGAATCCATATTGCGAAGCTGAGGAATTGTGGTTTTCGTGGTGTGTTTTTTTGTCATTTGGAATTTTTTTTTTTCAAGATCGAAAACAGTTTGTCAGTGCTGATGGAATTAAGTCGTAAGTTAAAAGTGTTAAATTCGGTGTCCCTCAGGGGTCTATTTTGGGACCCCTACTGTCCCTTATATATAGTAATTACCTGCGAAATTTTATCAAAGGGCTGTCTTTTGATTTAAAATGTAGTGAAATTAGAGCACTAAATACTATTTTGCCGTATTTTGCCGTATTTTGCTGATAACACGCATCTTACTGTTGCTGCAAAAACCGAGGAAATGCTTATGCAGAATCTTAAGGCTGGCATTTTTAACATGGAAAGATGAATGAGGATTAGCGGACTTCAGCTAAACCTCGCCAAATCCCATTTTGTAATTTAAGGGAGAAGTAGCAATTACTACCCTTGGATTGAAAAATTAAAGTTCGGTGAGAATATTGTGCCTCGGTTGGTATTAAATCAGGAGTTAGGCAGGGCTGTGTTCTCCCTTTATATGGATCATTTTGATGGATTTTGTGTCAGGGAGAACAGGAAAGGCAATGGGGGGCCACGGAATCAAATGGGGAGGAAAAATTCTCTTGAGATGGTTGAGATGGCTAGAGATGGCTAGGGCACGTTCTGTGGATAAAGGACGACAGGTTGCCGAAGATTGTCCTTTTTGACCAACTATCTAGGACTAATCGGAATGCAGATCATCCAAAATTGGGGTGAGGGGATATCATACAGACAGATTTAAAGAAAACGTGAAGTTCCTGGGAGGGTGTAAACAGGAAAGCTCTGAATAGATTGGGATGGAGGAAAAGCTTTTGCAGCTGTGTTGGCCTCAGGTGGCTTTGTGCTGCGGTGAGTCGTTATTAGTAGCAGTGGTAACCATAATATGTCTATTCGACACATATATCATCTCGTGAATATATTACCGATCGCTGGTTTATTCCATTTTTTATTGCCCTTTTTTATGTCTAAAAACAACCGCACGTTATTACCCGGATGTTTTAGTGAAATGTTTGCGAGTGGCGTTAATTTCCGTATTTACTCGACTAGAGCATTACCGTGAGTTTGGCGACCTCAAGTTATTACAAAGCAATCCGTTTTTTTCCATAAGACATGCCGTTCGGGTGTGGGAACCATTACCGTTAGACAGTTTTGACAATTGTTGGTAAATGAACTTTGCAGTAAACTGAAAGGACAGTGTTTGTCTACATATGAACTTTAATACCTGCTGAGCGAAGTTTCTCTCAAGTGATTTCGATATTTTTTTGTTTTTTTTTGGAGGGTGACGAGGAGATAGAATAGGGATGGATTTTGTGTGTCTTCGGTATCCAGCTAGATCTTGAATATCAATTAAAAATTAACTTAATCATTTATTTTGTTTGTTTTACTATCATTTATTGTTTTCTCTTGTTTTTTTTCGGGGGGGGGGTATATAAGGATGACTGATAGTAATTGTGTATGTAGGGTTTTGTAAAGGGTGATGTCTATCCATAAAAGTCTTATAAACTGCGGGTTTTGTTGTTGATTCGTTTTATTTCTTTTAATTAAAAAAGAAACAAGTTTTTTGAAATGAAAGTAAGGAGCGACATTAAAACTTAAAACGAACAGAAATTACTCCGTATATGAAATGGGCTTTAACTCCTCGACGCCCCGCTTTCTACGCTAAAGTTTTTTATTGTTTTAAAAAGTAGAGTTGCGAGAAAGAATCAAACTTTAGCGCAAGGAGCGGGGTGTCGAGGAGGAAAAGCCCCTTTCATATACGGAGTAATTTCTGTTCGTGTGTAATGTCGCTCCTTACTTTCATTTCAAAAAACTTGTTTTTTTTATTTCTGAAAATTTTTGAATTAATGCATGTCTGATTTTGGCTCTCCGTACATAAATTATTAAAATGAAATTTGCATATTAATTCTTTTTTTTGGCTAAATGGCTTTCTCTTAGTTTTGATCAGACAATTTTGAGAAATAAGGGGTGGAGAAGGAGGCCTAGTTGCCCTCCAATTTTTCGGTTACTTAAAAAGGCATCTAGAACTTTTAATTTTTAACGAACGTTTTTATTAGTAAAAAATATACGTAACTTAAGAATTAACTTACGTAACAAACTTTTATATTCTTATATTTTTGATTATCTATATGAGGGGGTTGGTCCCCTCGTTAATACCTCGCTCTTCACACTAAATCTTGTTTTGTCCCAATTCTTTAAGAATGACCCCTGAATCAGAAAGGCCGTAGAATAAATAGTTGAAATTACTAAAAATAATTTAGCATAAAGAGCGAAGTATTTATCTCCTCCTAAATACCTCGCTCTTTATGCTAAAGTACTTTTAGAATCCCTCATATGCGTAATAATCTCTGTTAGTTTTAAGTTTTAATGCTTCTCCTTACTTTCAATTGAAAAAAACTTTTTCATGTTTATATTTTCATTTTTTTTTAATAGCAATGCTAGAAAATCCTGCGCCCTTTTCATTGAATTTCTCTTCCCCCATGAAATATTCCTCCAAGGAAAGATCCTCCCATATAGCCCCCTCCCCTGAACCCCACATCCAAACCAAAAAAAATCCCCCTGAAAACGTCGGTACACTTCCCAGTAACCATTACTGTATGTAAACATTGGTCAAAGTTTGTAACTTGCAGCCCCTCCCCCAGGGACTGTGAGGGGGGGGGTAAGTCATCCCCAAAGATATAGTTATTACGGTTTTCGACTATGTGGAACAAAATGGATATCTCAAAATTTTGATCCGTTGACTTTGGGAAAAAATGAGCGTGGGAGGGGGCCTAAGTGCCCTCCAATTTTTTCGGTCACTTGAAAAGGGCACTAGAACTTTTCATTTCCGTTAGAATGAGCCCTCTTGCAACACTCTAGGACCACTTGGGTTATACGATGACCCCTGGGAAAAAAACAAACAAACAAACAAACAAATAAACACGCACCCGTGATTTGTCTTCTGGCAAAAAATACGAAATTACACATTTTTGTAGATTTGACCTTGATTTTTTCTATAGGGTTCTCTGATACGCTGAATGCGATGGTGTGATTTTCGTTAAGATCCTATGACTTTTAGGGGGTGTTTCCCCCTATTTTCCATAATAAGGCAAACTTTCTCAGGCTCGTAACTTTTGATGACAAAGACTACATTTGATAAAACTTATATATTTAAAATCAGCATAAAAATTCGATTCTTTTGATATATCTTTTAGCATCGAAATTCCGTTTTTTAGAGTTTCGTTTACTATTGAGCCGGGTCGCTCCTTACTACAGTTCGTTACCACGAACTGTTTGATAAAAAACTTTTCCAAAGGCAGCACAATAGTGGTGCCTAAGTAAAGAGTGATGTGGGCACAATATATTATTCATTTATTTATAGACCTGGGCACTTCATATCAGAACAGTTGTCATAGAAACTTCAAAAAGGGCTCATTCGATTGGAAATCGAAACGGCTAGTGCCCTTTTAATAGTCAAAATTAATTGGAAGGCAGCCAATACCCTCTTACGAACACCGTTTACCAAAACACAACCAATCAAAATTTTGAGATTTCCATTTTGTTCAACATAGTTGAAAGATCCAGAAAATGTGTCTTTGAGGATGACAACCCCCCAAAGCCTTCAGGGCAAGGGTTGTAAGTTAAGCCTTTGGGATATATAAAGTTTGTATAGAAAGGGTTGTCTAGGTAAAGGGAAAGTATAGTCTAGTGCTTTTCTTAAGATTCAGAGTGATCAGAGGGTGGATAATCCCCCCATACCTCGTATTCTCCTGAAATACATCTGATTTTAATTTTTAGACGGTCATTTGTTGTCGTAGAAACATCGAAAACAGCTCATTTGATTGGAAATTGAAAGGGCCACTGCCCTTTTTAATAGAAAAAGTGATTGGAGAGCAATTAACCCCCTTCCCAAGTCCACCATTTCCCCAAAATACATCCAATAAAAAATTTGAGATAGCCATTTCGTTCAACGTAATTGAAAGGTCCGAACAAGTCTTTGAGGATGGCAACCCCCTCTCCCACATACCCTAGGGCTACAGTTTCCTCTAGCCCTACAATCTGTCAATCTGAGTACAATCTGTGTTGTTCCTACAATGATTGTGATTCGGATACATAGCAAGATGTTCAGTTTTTTTTCTATTTGTGCCTATGAAGAATTAGTGTCCTAGCATTGTATTGACAGAATTTTTAGCTGCGCTTCCCGTTTGTACAATTCTGTTTTGCCCCTAGAGGTCTATTATTGTGATTTCAAATTCTTTCTGGTTTATACGGTTATATAAAAACTGGCACAAGCGATTTTAAGAATTCGCAGAGGTGGTTAAAAATGAATGTCTCATTTTTTTGCCCCTAGAGGTCTATTATTGTGATTTTAAGTTATTTTTGGTTTTTATGGTTATCCTAAAATTGGCACAATCGAATTTGAGAATTCGCAGATACGATTAAAAATGGATGTCCCATTTTTTTGCCCCTAGAGGTCTTTTATTGTGATTTTAAATTCTTTTTGGTTTTTATGGTTATCCAAAAATTGGCAAAAGCGATTTTGAGAATTTGCAGAAGCGACAAAAAATGGATGCTTTATTTTGTTTTGCCGCTGGTGGTCTATTATTGTGATGTTAAATTCTGTCTTGTTTTTATGATTATCTTTAAATTGGCACAAGCGATTTAAAAAATTTGCAGAAGCGATTAAAATCGAGTGTCTCATTTTGTTTTACTCCTAGAGGTCAATTATTATGATTTTAAATTCTTGTTGGTTTTTATGGTTATCCAAAAATTGGCAAAAGCGATTTTGAGAATTTACAGAAGCGACTAAAAATGGATGCTTTATTTTGTTTTGCCGCTGGTGGTCTATTATTGTGATGTCAAATTCTGTCTTGTTTTTATGATTATCTTTAAATTGGCACAAGCGATTTAAAAAATTTGCAGAAGCGATTAAAAATGAGTGTCTCATTTTGTTTTACTCCTAGAGGTCAATTATTATGATTTTAATTTTTTTTGGGTTTTTATGGTTATCCAAAAATTGGCAAAAGCGATTTTGAGAATTTGCAGAAGCGACTAAAAATGGATGCTTTATTTTGTTTTGCCGCTGGTGGTCTATTATTGTGATGTTAAATTCTGTCTCGTTTTTATGATTATCTTTAAATTGGCACGAGCAATTTAAAAAATTCGTAGAAGCAATTAAAAATGAGTGTCTCATTTTCTTTTACTCCTAGAGGTCAATTATTATGATTTTAAATTCTTTTCGGTTTTTATGGTTTTCCTAAAATCGGCAAAAACGATTTAAAAAAATTCCTCCAAGTTAGACTACCTAGCACCTCAAACAATTTCTAATTCATTTCATCCATATGCTGAATACACTTACAAATACTACATCACTCCATTCTTGTAACAAAAAAAAAGAAAAAGAAAAAAGAAGGGATTGCTACTACCTAAAAATGCATAGTAAAATCTAAAAGCAGCGATATTAGTAAAAGAAGTACTTACAAAAATTTCAACTTCATCGCGAAGAAGAATTGTATCAATTGAGTAGCTCAACTCAAGTGAACTAAAAATGTAAAATAAAAAGGATTAAAAAATGATTAAAAAAGGTCTTTTACCAACATAGACAATAAGGAAAATTAATATAAACTCTGAGAGATATCAAATTAAAGTTAGACACAGTGACATCATTTGAGACCGTGATATAAAGATACCATGCAAGTTCTTAACGTTTATACAATCAAGTTTTATGAACATAACGTCTTGAACAACAAAGCAACAATAGTAGGGAGCGACCCGGTTCAATAATAACCGAAACTCTGAAAAACGGAATTTGATATCAATAGATATATCACAAGAATTGGCCTATTATGCTGATTCCAAATATAAAAGTTTTATTAAGTTTAGTCCAACCCATCAAAAGCTACGAGCCTGGAAAAATTTGTCTGATTCTTGAGAAAAGGGATAAACCTCATGTCCTCATATGACCTCATGTCCTCTATGACCTCATAGAAGTCATAGAAATTTAATGAAAGTCACACCATCAGATTTAGCGTAGCAGAGAACCCTGTTCAAGAGCTTTCAAGCACCTATCTGCAAAGGAATTTTGTAATATTTGGCAAAAGAAAGATTACAGATGTGTGTTTATTTGTTTGTTTCTTCTTTCTTTTTTATTTATCTTTCCCCTAGGGGTGATCGTATCTACTCGTGGACCTAGAACGTCGGGGAAGGGCTTATTCTAACAGAAATAAAAAGTTCTAGTGCCCTTTTTAAGTGACTAAAAAATTGGAGGGCAACTAGGCCCCTTCCCGCGCCACTTTTTTCCGAAATCGCCTGGTGAAAATTTTCAGGATATTTGTTTTGTTCAGCATAGTTGAAAAGCTCAATAGCTATGTCTTTAGAGATAAAATGACCCCCAGTGCTCCTGGGGAAAAGTCTTTAAATTATAAAATTTGCCAATTGTTTAGGTATAATATTTGTTTTTGGGATGTATGCATACATAATTACGGTGGGGAGAATTTTTCATGGAGAGAGAAATTTCCAGGGGGTGAACTTGTCAGGGGAAGTTATGCACTGGGGGAATTTCCCAGAATTTCTATACGAAATTACTATATATGCCTTGCTTTCTCTTTACCGATTCAATTATACGTGTGGAAATGTTAAGGGTAATTGTCCAGGATAAATATTCTCCAGGATTGAATTACCTAGAGGATATTTCCGTGGGGGATTTTTCCGTGGAAGTGGAGCCAGATATCCTAGCGTTTTTTAAAAATGATCAGAAATTAAATAAAAACAAGTCTTTTCAACTGAGAGTAAGGAGTAACATTAAAACTTAAAACGAACAGAAATTGTTTCGTATATGAGGGGGATTGAATCCTCCTTAAAACATCACTCTTTACGCTAAATTTTAAGTTTTGTCCCAATTCTGTAAAAACGATCCCTGAAACTCAAGGGTCGTTTGATTAGAACAATAAGTAACTTCTTTTAAAGTGCTGAAAAACTTAGCGTGAAGAGCAAGACGTTGAGGAGGAGCAAACCCCCTCAAACCTCATAAATATTATATAGACTCTTAATATCTAACCAAAATTGAATTAGAGATGTACTCTAATATTTTTTTTAAAAGATTTATCACAAGGTAATTCAGTCAAGTTTTCATTCAAATTCGCCTTCTTCGTCAATAAATGAATTATGTGTCCACGTATATTTTGTTAAATTGTGTCAAAATATTTCAAGAAGTGAATTAACAAAGCATCCAAGTGTTCAACGAATGGAATTTTGCTTGCTTCTATATTATCTTGGGCGCTGAAATTTAAAAATTGAAACATGTCAAACTTTTTTTTTTTTTTAATTTGCCGTCCATAGCTCCATTTCTTATTGAATGCTTTCGCATTATCCTTTTGAATCAATAGAAGCATTTGTGACCCTTACATCAATTTATTTAAAAAAATTAATTTTCCTAAAACTTTCACCAAACATTTTAATTAGAGCTAGAAGGCCAGTTTTGTTTCCTGGCATTGACTTTGCATACAAGGCAAAACACAATTTTTCCACAATATAATTTCTCAACTGTCGATTATTATATTAAATTGTATTTAATATGATAATTATTATTATAATAATAACATTATTATATAATGTTATCATAATAATAACAACAATATTAAATTGTCGAAAAAGTTGTCAATTATATTAAAAACTTCACTGGATGTGGCTTTTCGAGAAATGAGTTTGCAGATAAATAAATCCTCAGCGATATTATTCTCTTCAACACATGAGAAATATCCAATTATATATGCGGTGTTAACGACACCTTTTCCTTCTTCTACTTGTAAGGCTAATTTTGTAGTGTGTATCCCAGAAACTAATTGATCGCAAAGATTGTCTCTTATATCATCTAATTGATCGCCCATGAATGAAGTATCCAGCAGTTTCTATAAAATCTTGCTAGTTGTGCCTAAAAATGGTAAACTTAGCTGTTGTTCAGGCTAGGCCTCTAAATCCTGTCAATTCCGAAAGGGTTTGAGCTATTAAATAAAAAAAAACAATAGTTTTTTTCAATTGAAAGTAAGGAGTAACATTAAAACATAAACGAAAAGAAATAACTGCGTATATGAGAAGATTCGTCTCCTCGTCAATACATCGCTTTTTACGCTAAAGTTCAAGTTTTGTTCCATTTTTTTAAGAATGACTCATGAATCACAAAGGCCACTTAATTGGAATAAATGGCTCTTTTGAAAGTAATAAAAATAATTTAGCGTAAAGAGCGAGGTACTGACTAGGGGGCAAACCCCCTAACATACATAATAATTTCTGTTCGTTTAAGGTTTTAATTTTGCTTCTTACTTGCAGCTGAAAAAAATTTTTTCTGTGTTTTTTCATTTAATTTCTGATCGCTTTTTAAGTAATGCTGGGAAATCCGGCGCCACCTTCAGAGAAAATACCCTTCTCCCATGAAAACTTTCTCCTAAGAAAGATACTCCCGCGTAACCCAATTCCCCTGCCCCTACAAAAAATCGTCCCTGAACACATCTGTATACTTCCCAATTACCAATGCTATATGAAAACAATGGGCAAAGTTCATAACTTGCAGCCCTTCCCTGGGGACTGTGGGGGATTAATTAATCCTAAAATACGTAGTTATTGGAGTTTTCGACTATGCTGAACAAAATGGATCTTTCAAAATTTTGATCCGGTGACTTTGGGAAAAAATGAGTGTGGGAGGGGGTCTATTTGCCCTCAATTTTTTTTTTGATCACTTAAAAAGGACGCTAGAACTTTTCATCTTCATTCGAAATAGCCCCCCCTCCACATTATTCTTGGACCTCTGGTTCAATATGATCATCCCTGGAAAAAAAACAACGAAAAACAAATAAACACATCCGAATATTTCTTCTAGCAAAAAATACAAAATTTCATTTTTGCAGATAGGAGCTTGAAACCTCTACAGTAGGGTCCTCTGATAAACTGAATTTGATGGTGTGATTTTCATTAAGATTCTTTGAATTTTACGGGGTGTTTTTTCCTTTCTTGAAAACAAGGCAAATGTTCTAAGGCTCATAACTTATATAATGTAACTTATATTATAATTCTATAACATCATATAATGTTTACATAATGTATAATGTAGCTTATATATTAGAAATCAGCATAAAAATCTACTTCTTTTGATGCATATATTGGTACCTTACTTACAAACACCAAAAACAAGAAGAACAATAGGGAATTTTCTAAGACACTGGGAAACGAATTAGAATGAATATTTCGGCCCTATGTCCAAAGGCCGTCCTCAGCAATACAAATAAGAAAAAAACAACTTACGAGAGGATAAAATCAATAAAACTAAAATGAACAACATTTCAAAACAGTCCCAGCATCCTTACGTCAGCGAAGTTCAACCAGGACTGAATAATAAATTGTTATGAAACGAGGCAATCCAATGAAATGAAAGAAAACGATTTAAAAACAGGTTTTTAATGCCAGCCTAGCTTTTTCTGATCTTAAAGGTCTATTTGTGACAGCTTCTGTGTTAATATCTATCAGTTTTTTAAAATATTTTGTAAGGTCATTTTTAATTAAATTTGTGCATAAAGTATTCAGTG
The DNA here is from genome assembly GCF_032884065.1 of Artemia franciscana. Classification (NCBI taxonomy): domain Eukaryota; kingdom Metazoa; phylum Arthropoda; class Branchiopoda; order Anostraca; family Artemiidae; genus Artemia; species Artemia franciscana. The sequence continues at coordinate 49,985,148 of NC_088865.1, forward strand.
AATATTCTCCTAAATCCCTATTTAAGGAAATATTATTATTAATCTTAAGTCTGATTTCAATTGCTTCTCGAACTACTTGCTTCATGCCTAGATCATTGCTAATAATGGCGGATTCTTGAAAAAGTATTTTGTGGCTAGGATTTTCGAAAACATGGCTACTTAAAAGCAGAATCAAAAGAAACAGAAGTAATATTATTAGAATTCGGAGCTTTCTCGAAATTCTGGTGGGTTCTCCCCACATAGAATTTGCCACAGTCGCATGGTATTTGATAGACACCTCTTTGGCGAGTAACTGGAGTCTTATCTTTACCAGAATTTAGGATATTTATGATTTTCAAATTATTGGTAATTACAACATACAGATTATTTTGTGTGCATACTTTTTTAAGAATTCTAGTGATTTTTGGGATATATGGGAAGTAAATTATGTTTTGGGGCTTATCGGGATTTTCACATGGTAAATTATCGTTGATTTTATGGGAGTGTCTTTTCACTCTACGTTTAATTGTATTATTAATAAATAAAAGAGGATAATCATTTCCAAAAAGTATGTCCTTGATAAAGTCTAGTTCAGCTGTGATGTAGGAATCAGAACAAATATTCAGGGCACGATCTACGAGAGATATTACGACACCTCTTTTAACTTGTGGGGGGGGGTGGCTTGATTCAAAATGTAAATATCTATTGTTTTGTGTTGGTTTTCTGTAAATAGTAAAATTGAGTTCATTTAAGTTACGAATAATTAGAACATCTAGGAATGAGATTTTATTTGCAATTTCAATTTCTAAGGTAAACTGTAAATTCCTATCATATGTGTTAAGGTGATCTAAAAACCCCTAAGTTCATTTTCCCCATAGTTCCAAAGCGAAATTACGTCATCCATGTAACGTCCTGAAAAGATATGATTTAAAAAATACGAATTTAATGCCCAATTTTCAATATGCTCTACATAAATATTCTCCAGTAACCCGGAAAGAGGCGCACCCATGGGTAAGCCATTTATTTGTTGGTGGAAAGAATTACGGAATTGGAAATACATTGAATACTTGTTACAAAGTTTAACCAAGGTCAGTAAAACGTCGCAATCTAATCCTGTTGCTGAAACTTCTATTAAATCATAATTTTCATTTATTTTATTTTCTAATAATTTTTCGGATTCTGCAACACTAATATTTGTATACATAAACACAACGTCAAAGCTACTGATAATTGTGTTTTCTGAAATATTTACGTTTTTGAGTTTTTCAACTAAATCGACCGAATTACATATATAAGATTTTTGAGAAAAAAGCAAAGGTTTGAAGGCTGTACATAACCATTTTCCAATGTTGGAGGCGGGGGCTTTTGTACAAGCTACAATTGGCCTTAAAGGAATGCCTTGCTTTTGTAATTTTGGTAGACCATGAAAGAATGAAATATTCATTCTAATTTGTTTCCCACTGTCTTAAAAATTCCCTATTGTTCTTCTTGTTTTTGGTGTTTGTGATGGAAAGGCAGTGTGGTCTTCGTCGTTATTTACCTTACTTACAGTTCGTTACCACGAACTGTTTGATTCACAGGTTTTTGCATGTAAACTTGAGTCCAAAACACACATCGACGTGAGTTGATCCGAGAACACTTTGGTTCTCTGATAATGTCATCAAGGCCATTATCGCTCAGTAAGTTCGGCAAATCCGCCATGAATGGTGCCAAATTTTACTAATCACACTCTACCCTATAGTAAAAGGTGGACATAGCCAATTGGAGCTTATTACCCACAAATAAGTTGAATTTGAAAAAGTGTTTCTGTATATCATCAGAGAGCATCAACAATCTTCAAAACTACTTATTGGACTCGATTGAAGAAGACAGAGCACTGAATTCCGACAATTCATTCATCATACCAACAGTAGCATTGCAACTCAAAACAAACCCAGAAGACATTCCTATTTTTCATTTCCATTAGTTTCTGTATATCATTATTCACTCTTTCAGTTGTTTGGTCTTTTTTGCTATTGGTTTTGATTCTTTTTTTTCCGTCAACGCTTTACTGTGTCGTCAAAATTGTGCAGCTTATCAGGAACTGAGCTGATCTTTGCATCTAGTCAAGCTGGGTTTGCACTTCCTAAGTTTCGCTTAATTGATTTTGGCTTAAATAAACTAGTGAAAGGAAAATTGTCAAATGTCAAGAATCAAACATACTTTAATTTGTTACTTAATTCTAGTTTAAGCACTTTGAAACATTTCCGCCTTCTTGCATACACTTGTGAAGAATGGGTTGTTTACATATTTCCTACCCTTGACCCTGGGTTGCATGTGTCATATTTTATCTTTTGGCATATTTAATGGAACTTCTAACAATTTGGGTGAAATGTCAGTATCTTAATTTGAGTCTTTACCATTGCAGGGCTACAGTGGTACCTAAAGTTAATGTGAGCAGCCCAGAATGCTTGTTACTCTCTAATCTGTTTCGAACTTTCAATACGGCCGTACTCTGTCCATTTTTATCTAATGAACAACCTCAAAGGTTCGTATGACCGTCCATTTTTTATGATGTGGCCGGGAAGGGGTTATTGAGTGAGTATACACTTTCACATCCTCTGTATGTCTGTAACCCAATCCACTTGTACTAATATCAAATATTGCATTGCAGCATTGCAGATTGTATTGCAGCAGCGTGGCCAACGTAATAAAATTTTACTGTCAAATACTGTCAAATTTTACTGTTTTACTGTCAAATTTTACTTTCTGATCGTTAAATTGAAATTTTACTTTACAAAGTATCACTTCAGTTGATTATTTTAAAGCTTAAATAAAACAACAAGTTTTCTAAACTGAAAGTAAGAATCAATGTTAAAACGTAAAAATGAACAGAAAATGTTACCGATGTGAGGGGGTTGCCCCCTCATCCCCGCCTCGTACTTCACAGGAAATTTTTTAGTACTTTTAAAAAGGCTTTATATTGTTCTAGTTAAACGATCCTTTTGTTTCAGGAGACGTTCTTAAAGAATTGGGACAAAATTCTAACTTTAGCGTAAAGAGCGAGGTGTTGAGAAGGGGTATCCCTCTCATATACTAACTAATTTCTGTTCGTTTTAACTTTTAAGGCTGTTCTTACTTTCAATTGAAACTTTTTTTAATATAATTCTGACCTTTTTTTAAATAATGCCAGGAAATCTGGCTCCCCTCCGTGGGAAAATCCCCCTCCGTATAGATATTTTTTCTAGACAATTCAATTCTTGTGAAAATTTACACATACAATTACACTTAAGAGCTCCACGTGTTAAATTGAGTCGGCAAAGACAAAGCAAGACATAAGAAAAATTTCTTATAGGAAGTCTGGCAAATTACCACAGCACAAATTTCCCCTGAAAAGTTAACTCTTGGGAACATTCTCCCATGGAAAGTTACCCCGTGAAAAATAACCTCCTACAGAAAATTCGTCTCCCCACCCACCCGAAAAATGTATGCATACTTTTCAATAACAAATATTATAAGTAAGCAATCGGCAAACTATATAATTTAAAGACCTTTCCCCAGGGGATGTGGGGGGTTATATTATCTCCGAAGGCATAGTTATTCGACTTTTCAAATATACTGAATAACATTTTGATCAGCCGATTTTAAGAAAAAATGGGGCGTGAAAGGGGGCCTAATTGCCCTCCAATCTTTTTGGTTACGTAAAAGGGTACTATAAAATTTATTTCTCGTTCAAATTAGCCCTCTTCCGGTTTGTTATGACCACTGGGTCGATGCGATCACCTCTGAATAAAAAACAAATAAACACGCATCCGTAGTATTTCTTCTGACAAAAGATACAAATTTTAAAATTTTGCAGATAGGAGCTTTAAATTTCCACAGTATTGTTCTCTGACACGCTGAATCTGATGGTTTGATTGTCATTCAGACTCCTTGACTTTTAGCTGGTAGTTTTTCTCGTTCTTCTAAAATCAGGTATATTTTCTCAGGTTCGTAGCTTTTGTTGGATAAGAATAAACTTAATGAAACTTATATATTTGGAATCAGCATAATAATTAAATTCGTTTGACATATTTATTGGTATCCAAATCCTGCTTTTTAGAGTTTCGGTTACTATTGAGCCGGGTCGCTCCTTACTTACCGTTCGTTACCATGAACTATTTGATGGTAGGAAAAAAATGTATTTCTATCGAATATAAAAGTGACAGAAACACCTTATTTCACCTTAATTCAGAGAAAAATAAGGATTTCTCTCTGAATTTCAAACTTAATTTTTTACGGTAAAAAAAAGTGCTAGATTTTCAAACACACAGGTGAATGCATAAGGAGAAGATGCTCAATTAAGCTTTTCTCAACAAGGACCAAAAATCAGCCTTTCTGGGGGAAAGTTATCATAATTAAATTATACCCCATCCCAAAATTAAAACCCAATAAAATTATTGGGTTAATCTATTGGTGTAAAAACCATAACCAATAATGCCAACAATGATATAGACTTTAAGTTCCCAAGCTTTGAGAACTTAAGAAGAATACTGATTCAGTTCGAAACCTGCTCATGTGGCGTAAATAAACGTAAATTTTAAAGGCATACCACCGCTAATGTAGAATCACAAATACTGTTACTGCTACTACTACTATAAACATCTAATATCAATTGCAGTATTAACCCACTTAAGGAGGCCACGGTTGCACAGCCCACTTTATCCCAAGCTTCACTATTTATTCCATTCCAAAATATCCATTTTCTTTGAATATTTTCATATAATATCCCTCCGCCCTGTTCGAGGACTTCCTGTTCAAGAACTGTACTGCAAAACAGGAGGAGGGAACAAAAAGGAGGCAACAAAAATTGGTTTCGTTTCCCTATCTTTTTTAGTACATAAATGTGGTTTACATTGTTGAAAAATAGATATAGATGCACGTATATACTCATGTTTCAGTTCAAGTGTGAGATACACACACAGCAGGCGGGAATGGCGCTGTCGATGTTCGACTCATGAATAAAAAATTACCGCTAAAGGAAAACAAGTGTCATTTTTTTCTACTTTACCTTATATTCACTGATTTCGGTAATATGATTAGTTGTCCGCCATAAGTGTCCATTTTGGGATCTGAAAGAATAATAAAACCAATTTTAGCTGTTTTTTTTTATATATAGGTGAAACGGAAATTTTTTTGCCACTAGAATCCGAAACGATATACGTAAATAGTTACATGACAAGTCGATGCTTTGAAAAGCCGATATTTAAATTAATTTCCTCTCAATGGTTTTTACCAATAATCTGATTATATTAAAAAAAAAACTTAGTATAGAGATCATGAAACTGCTTTCCAGAACTTCATCGTTTCCACTTTCAAAAAATCTTCTTTCAATCTTCACTCTGATTGGTCAGTCATAAATATTACATTAAAAAAATAAGCATTGCTTGAATCACGAGGTTAAGCATCCATCTAACACAGCATTTATTTTTTTTTGAAATTCATTTGGTTTCTCCAACAATTACTATGTTATAAAAAAAAAATGGTTTGTTACAAGGCCACGATAAAAACCCATAATAAATTACGAAATCATTCAGATAAACAGAAAACTTCAATTTATTTGTAACTGATATTTAAGTATTGATAAACAGATATTTGTCTGTAATAATTAAATAGTTATAATTTTTGTGTCTTCCAAGGAAAATTAAATAAAAAAAACAAGTTTTTTGAAATGAAAGTAAGGAGCGACATTAAAACTTAAAACGAACAGAAATTACTCCGTATATGAAAGAGGCTTTTCCTCCTCGACACCCCGCTCTTTACGCTAAAGTTTTTTTATTGTTTTAAAAAGTAGAGTTGCTAGAAAGAATCAAACTTTAGCGGAAGGCGGGGTATCGAGGAGGAAAAGCCCCTTTTATATACAGAGTAATTTCTGTTCGTTTTAAGTTTTAATGTCGCTCCTTACTTTCATTTCAAAAAACTTGTTTTTTTTATTTAATTTCTGAAAGTTTTTGAATTAATGCATGTCTGATTTTGGCTCTCCGTACATAAATTATTAAAATTAAATTTGCATATTAATTCTTTTTTTGGCTAAATGGCTTTCTCTTAGTTTTGATCAGACGATTTTGAGAAATAAGGGATGGGGAAGGAGGCCTAGTTGCCCTCCAATTTTTCGGTTACTTAAAAAGGCAACTAGAATTTTAATTTTTAACGAACGTTTTTATTAGTAAAAAATATACGTAACTTAAGAATTAACTTACGTAACGAACTTTTACATTGTTATATTTTTGATTATATATATGAGGGTGTTAGTCCCCTCGTTAATACCTCGCTCTTCACACTAAAGATTAAGTTTTGTCCCAATTCTTTAAGAATGACCCCTGAATCAGAAAGGCCATATAATAAATAGTTGAAATTACTAAAAATAATTTAGCATAAAGAGTGAAGTATTTATCTCCTCCTAAATCCCTCGCTCTTTATGCTAAAGTATTTTTAAAACCCCTCATATGCGTGATAATCTCTGTTCGTTTTATGTTTTAATGCTTCTCCTAACTTTCAATTGAAAAGTTTTTCATGTTTATATTTTCATTTTTTTTAATAGTAATGCTAGAGAATCCTGCGCCCTTTTCATTGAATTTCCCTTCCCCCATGAAATATTCCTCCAAGGAAAGATCCTCCCATAAAGCCCCCTCCCCTGGACCCCACACCCAAACCAAAAGAATCCCCCTGAAAACGTCGGTACACTTCCCAATAACCATTACTGTATGTAAACATTGGTCAAAGTTTGTAACTTGCAGCCCCTCCCCCAGGGACTGTGGGGGGGTAAGTCATCCCCAAAGACATGGTTATTAAGGTTTTCGACTATGCGGAACAAAATGGCTATATCAAAATTTTGATCCGTTGACTTTGGGAAAAATTGAGCGTGGGAGGGGTCACTTAACAAGGGCACTAGAACTTTTCATTTCCGTTAGAATGAGCCCTCTTGCAACACTATAGTACCACTTGGTCGATACGATGACCCCTGGGAAAAAAACAAACAAAAAAAACAAACAAACAAATAAACACGCACCCGTGATTTGTCTTCTGGCAAAAAATACGAAATCCCACATTTCTGTAGATTGGACCTTCAAATTTTTTCTATAGGGTTCTCTGATACGCTGAATGCGATGGTGTTATTTTCATTAAGATCCTATGACTTTTAGGGGGTGTTTCCCCCTATTTTCCAAAATAAGGCAAATTTTCTCAGGCTCGTAACTTCTGATGACAAAGACTAAATTTGATGAAACTTATATTTAAAATCAGCATTAAAATTCGATTCTTTTGATATATCTTTTACCATCAAAATTCCGTTTTTTAGAGTTTCGTTTACTATTGAGCCGGGTCGCTCCTTACTACAGTTCGTTACCACGAACTGTTTGATACCAATTGGAGAAGTGAGAAGAGGGGGGCAAGCTCCAAAATACCTTTTTTGTATCTTTATTAATATATCTATCATTGCCTCCTCCCTATACATTTCTGTCATTTGGCACCCCTGAAGTCATTACGAGATTAAGTTGACTACATTTTGGAGTAGATTTATATTTACTTTTGATCATTGATACATAGCTCAAAAAGAGTATGAGCTAAAAATCAATTTTTTTGGAAAAACGGAGAAAAATTTCCCCAAAAATAACGGAATAATTAACAATCCCTAAGAAGTTTTTTCTTTCTAGCCTCTTAAATAGGAAAAACAATGAGTCAATCTAAACTATTTTATCTCTGAAGGCAAACTTTTTAGGGATTCAATCTCGGACTTTTACAGAGTTACACTAGTTTTTTCGAGAACCTGAGACCAAAATTCTGAATTTTCTTAATTCTGTAGGTAATACTCATGGAAACTTATGACTCAAACCATCATTTTCCGTCTGAGAGATTCTCCTTGAAATTTTCTGTTTTTACAGAATTTTGAAATTGAAAATCCATATTCAGCTTGGTCACGATACGAGACTGTAACAAATTCAGCTAGGACTGGTGTCAAGTAGGGCAAGGATTTTCTGGGCATTTTAAATCAAGACATCTACTAGAAGGGTTGTTACATCTAAGCAAAACTTGATAGGGAGAAAAAGATAGTGACCTAATTGCGACTTTAGAACTTCCAAAGAAACTTCATAATTTAAAAAGAGGATGAGGGGACCTATACTCTAGCACTAACGACATTCTTCAGAGAGGGACATACAACGTCTGGTCAGACATTAAATCTAGTGTCTTCATAGTGCCTTTAGACTGAAGGAAAAGCTTAGATATTGTCATCAGTGCAAGCAATAAAAGAGACATTCGGGTGTCACTCGTGTTGAAGAGAAGTAAGAGTGAGTTTCCTCGTTCTGGTTTTTAACGGTTCACAACTGATTCCTCTTATGCCGGGCTGGGCACAGGGGACTCTACTCCAGTTATAACGTCTTCTACTAGAACAAGCTGTCAGATACAAATCGAAATTTGAATAAATAAGGGCTAATGCCTTCTTTTTTATTATAGAACGATCCAAACCCAATCCTTTGCATTTGGGGAAGTTGGGTAGGAATATAAATTCTTGGTCATTATGGTTTCTATTAAATGTGGTTGTCAGATTTCAACAAAACCGGGTAAGAGTAACTTTCCCACTCTGCCTTTTTGGGGGGTCAGGACCAAATTCAACCTCTATAAGGAGAGCATGTCAGAGAATTCTTATTATTATGATATGTTCAAAAGGCTATCTGATCTTAATCAAACAGTCCACGGTAACGAACTGTAGTGAGGAGCGACCCGGGTAAATAGTAAACAAAACTCTAAAAAACAGAATTTTGATGCTAATAGATACATCAAAAGAAGCAAATTTTTATGCTGGTTTTAAATATATAGCTTTCATCTAATGTAGTCTTTACCTAAGTAGGGTAGTAGAATTCATTGGACCAAACCTGGCCAACAGTTATAGTTTTATCTATCTGTGTTCGATCAGACGCTTGTGATGGAGGGGTTATATTTTTTTCATCTGTATCTTTGAGAAAGTCGTATTATATCTTGATAAAACACTATAAGGAATTAAAGGTAAAATTTTATTTACCCCAATAGGGAGACTGACTACGATAGTTCAGGGAGCATTTGCTGCTAGAAAAAAGTCCGTTTAAATTTGTTTTATTTTTGGTGCGTCTTCACATCCATAAAATAGCGTTTATAGACGGTCCGTAGGCACATAAGATCATCCAATGCCACCACGCGGGTTACAAAACTTGATTTTGGATAAAGATCTGTATAGTTCAACTTTCTTTGCATCCATTTCATGGTTGCTTTGTGTGCAAAAATTATACTTCTGGATGAAAAATCTTTTAAAATTGGATTTCATTCGAGCATGTCGTATTCCCATCTTCTGCAATTGTCTAAGTTGGATCTTGTAATTTCATTTGATTTTTTGTTGTTTTTTTTGGAACTATGGTCCTATGGTTTTTTTATGCGTCATATATTCTATACTATAATACATTGTACTATAGTCACAATTGATAAATTGTGGTTATCTGATGACTTTTTTTTGCATTAGTGCTTTTGAATGGTATTTTTCTTTTTTAATCTTTTTTTTGCAAAAGTTTAAAATAAACTGTTTAATTGTATTTGTATGTTTTTCTCTTTTTTGTAGCCAAGGCCCTGCGGTTTTTGATTGTCAAAAAAACTGTACTATACTATATTGCCCTTCAGTTACAATAGACAAACCCAAAATCAACAAAATGTGTTATAATTTGTGAATGGGTAATTAAATTAAGGCAAATTCCATGAATAAATTTTAACTTATAACTAAAAATATATTATATAAGTCCATTTTGAATTTACAAATAAGTTTAAAAATAATACCTTAATTCAAATTGGCTTACCTATAGAGCATGTTGTCTTCCCATCTTCTGCAATTGTCTGAACGGTTGGAAAGCCACAAATACATTTATAGAAAGGATAAGAGAGACTTGGTTTGCATTTGGCATTGCTTGATATACATTTTGAAATGATATCTGGAGTACAAGGATCAGAGAGTCCTGTAAATATTAAAGAAATTCATTTTAAATTCGGTTCAGTTTCAATTTTTGGGTTGTAACGTAAGGTAGTGTTTAATTCGTATAGGGTGTTTATAAATTTCTTCTAATCAATTCTCCGATTTTTTTAAAATTGTCTTTCCTTAAATAGAATCTTATTCGACGTATAGAGGTATAGAGAGAAAATATAAAGAAGAAAATTGGAACTGAACTCTGTAATAGTCTCAAAAAAAGATTGCCGAAGGCTTTGACCGAGTACGTTGATTTTTGAATTAAAATGGAATAGTTGTGGGCATGTGGGCTAATTGTAGAAGAAGCCAAGACCAATAGTCCAATGGAGTGAGAGGCACTTCTTACATTAATCGCCCCTTATTAGGATTGTATAAGAATGAGGTTTTTTCATTTGTTAATAGATATGTCTATCTATTATCAGTCCATGCGTCATTGATAGGGCAGTAGAACCAAGGTAGATAGTCATAGAGCTAAGATAGTCATAGAACTTATAGTTTTCCTAGTGTTTGGTTACTTTGGCACGGGTAAACGGTGGAAGTATGCGGGTGCCTCTTTTGTCGGACCAATATATGTTTGTTGTCTTTTAGCATGTCACACCTGCAAAGAATCTCAGGCAGGTTGACTAAGAATTAAAAATTGACATAAGACCGTGCATTTGAACTAAAGGCCATTGGAAAACAGATTTCACCTTATTACATTAATAGAGACAATGTTAAAAGATAAAATTGAAAGCGACTGCTGCAATAACTTAAAAGAGAGAAATGAGTAAAAGTAAATTATATATTACAGGATTTAATTCTAATATCTATTCATCTGTAAAAAAAAGTAATTAATTTTAGATTAATCTAAAACTAAAAAATTATAAGAATATTACTAAGCAAAATATTAAACATAAAAACTTTTCAAGAACAAATTTAATCAGTATAAATTTCATAATCAAAGTTGTTAGTACTGCTACTTTTATTAGCAATTATTTTATCGGGTCTATAGGCTCCTAGGGGCATTCCACTTGCGTACCTTTCACACAAAAACAATGACATTCAAGTAATCTGTGTTCCAAATCTCCTTAGAAAACCAAATGATTTTAAGTTTCTGAATAGTATGGCTTCGGTTACAGAAATTTAAGTTAAGTAAAGACATTTCCCTTGGAATTAAATCAGATACTACTAAATTTTCTAGAATTGATTATTTGAAATTCTGGTAAACAAATTACAATTAAAAACACGATTCAAGTTTTAGCTCATATATCGAAATTGTTAGCAAATTAATTCAATCTTCTGGTCGGAGGTATCTTTATTATGGTAGATTATGTCCAACCAAATGCCTTTTGAGCTACAGGATTGAAAAGTTAATTTGCAAAAATTCATTTCAAATTAGAGCCAAGCTCATGAATAAGCACTAAAATAACGGACTGTGGCCATTTTGATGCACACTCACTTAAAAATGTCAAAAATTGACTATAATATGACGTATTAAAAATGGACATACTATAAGGTAAAGTACTATCTGTTGGTTACATAAGTTGTTTTTATTGCAATTTCTTTGGTAGAGATGTCAACTTTTTAATCAACAATAGTTGTTAAATCTTAATGGCCCTCATAGCTCTTGCTGCATTTTGACCTCGTATGCCTTAGCATCTTTTGAACTAGTAGTGGCAGCTAACTCCTATCAGGGTGATCAACACGTGTTATATGACTAGATACTTCTAGATAAATTGTATTTTTTTAGGTTCACTTCTTACAAATTAAATATTTAATTTGGAATTATTTTGTAATTGTTCCAATTTCGGTTGTTGAGCACTAAAGATTTATAATAAATCACCAAGTAATAACTACTTAATCATGATTTTAGACGTAAAGTTTATTGATGAGGCACGTACTCTACTCATTGTTTTTCATGCATAATCGTCTGATAGCATATCTTGAGTCTGAGCAAAGACCCAGATGAATTGACAGGGTTTGTGGGCACTTTAAATACCTAGAAGCTAGACACCGTTTACATTACATTCTTTAGATCTCATGGAATTCGGATATCTCCTCTGAAAATTCCCCCAAGGAAAATTTCCCCGTAGAAATCCCCCCCGAATATTGTTTCCGTGGAAAATTCCTCACACGGAAAATTACCTTCACTGTCAAAAGCCCTTGGGAAATTACCCTTTCATATAAAAATTGAGCACCCAAAAGGTAATTAAAGTAAATAAAACTGATGAAAATTATTTCAGAACATAAGTAGAATATATGGTATAGGATCAAACAGTTTATGTAACAAACTATAACTAAGGAGCAATTTGGGCCAAAGTAGGTCAAATGTTATACATCAAATGATATAACCCCGAGGAAATATTCCTGATTTTTGAAAAATCGGCAAGAACCCTCAAAATCACATCGTTAGATCCAAAATGTTAGAAAACCCTATTGAGAGGGTTTCAAGTTCCTATCTACAAATTTTGAATTTCAGATTTTTCCAAAAGAAAGATCACGGTTGCGTCTTTATTTGTTCTTTGTTTTTTACAACCCAGGGGGGGGTATATCCTACCGAAGAACTGAAGAAAAGATCACGGTTGTGTCTTTATTTGTTTTTTGTTTTTACAGCCCAGGGGTGTTCATATCCTACCGAAGAACTCTAGAACGTCTCGAAACGGCTCATTTGAAGAGAAATTAAAATTTCAAGAGGTCATTTAAATTAGTTTTAGAGTGACCAAAAACCTAAATTCAAGGAAGAAGGCGTTTTCTGCCATTATTTGAGACCGAACTACGCTGCCGCATAGAGGAACAAGCTGCTATCGATGATAAATTCCGAGAAAGCCAATAGATTTAGAAGTATCAAAACCGATATATTGAGGTTCCCAGTTGCTGAGGAAGTGATGCCCTATGGATGCACATTCGTTCCCAAAAGTCACATATTCCATTTAAGTAAAGGCACTTCAGACGGTAGAACCTTCTGATGTATGCATACTTGACGACGCCTCATGCATTTTATGAACAGGGCTTGATGAATTTTTGAAAACTTTCTTTCTTTAACTATTGCTTGCTTATTTGGAATAAGGAGCTCTGTCAACTTTAATTTTACTTAGCTTGGACTTAGATATTGACTGCTTGTTTTATAAATTAAGTAAATAAAGAATATCTCTTAGAGATACTTCAGACATTTTCCATGGCAAGGGGTGAGCTGGTTTTGTATACTATCGTTGTCAGCCAGGGTGTCACGTATGAGAGAGGAGAAACCACCTCCCCAAGTGTTTTCAGCTATTTGGATAAGATGTTTTAATCGTAAAAATAGCGGCGCAAAGAGAAAAAAAATCTCTAGGACAGATGGGCTGATGGAAATTTATGACGTAAAATCTATGACATAAGATCAGTCTCCGTCAGTAAAGAACAAAAACCAAAATGATTCTAATAGCAATATTGTCCAAATTAGTCGATAAAAATGACCAGCCCGTCCGCAAAACCAACCAGTTGGTAAAATTCATTGTCTCCCCGCCAAACATTTTGGCTATTGATGCTTCGGGTCGATACCAGATCAAGTCCAAGGGAAGTAATCCTACTTTTTAATCCCAGCTTGTTGTTCCTGTGTACTTCTGTCACAGAGCAACTCTCCTAGAGTTACCATTACATTAATATTTTCTTTAATCTTTTTCTTACCCTAGTATGATAGCCCCCTTCCCTAAAAAAAATAAAACACAAAAAATCAATAAATAAAAATGTAAAAATAAATACATAAAATAGGATAGAATATTGAACATAGGTGGAATATAGGTATACTTTGGAGGATTTTCCTGGGGAGTTTTCTGGGAGAAAATATGCCTAGCACCAAACTTCAAATTGAAAATTTTATCCTGCTGTGCAGTGGCAAAACAGAAAAAAAAAAAATCAAAACACAAGAAATTTGCTAGAGAAGCAAACTCTAAGAGAATAAAAGTAGTTAAAACTCAAGAGATATGTAATGAAGTCTTTTTAATGCGATAAGCATTTTATGTTTACTGCTTTTCTGTTTAAAACCGTTTAAAAATTACTTTTAATTTCTATCAACTATGGGTTAATTAATAAAAAATTAGTATAAAATCATCTAAAATATTTAAATAAGCAAGCAATACAGCCTCTCACTTATTGGATAAGAATCGATGCGCATAAAGCAAATCTCTGTACATAAAGCAAATTGGAAAACGCAGAATTTTAACTAAAAGGCTTAAAAACAGGATATTTTCCTAGGCTTATAACAATAATGCTATTTCTACTAATGGTAGTGCTTTGCGGTACAAAGCCACATCAAGACAGCACAGCTGTACGGGTTCACTCAATATACTCACAGCTTCAACCCCTTTCTTGGCTTCCAACTTGTTTTAAGCCTCTTGTCACCTTCTCTTCATGCCCCATTCAAGGGCGTCCAGCTTTCGTTTGGCCTCAGCTTGATTACATCCACGTTTCAGAGCTTCAATTGACGTTTGTCATTACAATGACCACCTCCCCAAGTTCTTCCAAATTCTTCTCAGCAGCAAAATGCATCTTCACCTTGGATATTCTTCCTTACTTATATTTTTTTAACATATTGCTACAATGACTCATTTCTAGAACCCATTTGGAGCCAAAGTCACTAAATAATTAGCATATTTGTCCTTTGGGTCTTTAGCTCTGCAAACAGTTCACGTTGGAGAATTATTCATCAACTTGTCTGGAAGAAACTAATAAAAAAATTGAAGGACTGCAAGATTGAGACAAAAAGGACGATATCTGAAGGACCTCCTTGGGATATGACCAATAAAGGAGCTGTGAGGACCTACCATCATGTGAAATAAAACCAAAAAAAATTGTTAGCAATAATTTTGATAAAATAGAGGCTAAAAATATGGAAAGGTAAATCTTACCGATGTCTAGAACTTTCGTCAAGCTTGTAATTGTTATTTCAACGCCAGGTACTACTTTATCCTTAACCGTCTCCACCATAAGCTGATCTTCTAAGATGAAGATCAATTCCAGTCCTACAGCTCCGCTACTGGTTTTCATGATGGACAGTGTCTGAAAGACACTCGGATCCAACGCTTCGACGGTAATAGTCATTTGCTTCTTCAATACCGTATTAATCTGAAATTTAAAGAAAATAATTCAATATTCCATAATTCTTGCTTATGAAAAATGCTCTAAATAACACATTCATTATGGAGGACTTAATGAGGATAGGCTGCCAAATTTAAAGAGTTTTAGTAATTAGAAGGATATACTCTTAATGCAGGATAAGAATCATGACTCAAAAAAAGAATGAAGCTATGCTTGTGCTTAACATTTTTATGATCCCTTGTATATTTAAAAAAGATTTATTTAACCGTTTTTTTTTCAAGCATGACCAAAATCTGTAATTTTTGTATACTGGTCTACCTAATGATAATCAGAAAAGAGTAAGATCAATAGCTGATCGCTTAAACATATTACATAGATTAAATAAGGGCAATTATGAGGATCTACTGAGATGCTTGGTGGAATATTTTCCATAGCCACTCCGTACGTCTCCAGACGGAAGATACAGATATGTAGGGTACTATCTCCATTTAGAAAGGAGGATTGAATCAAAAACTTAGTCTCCGTGGGGTCTTTGATGGAAAATGGGGGGTTAACATACACGTTGAGGAGGAATAAGGTCCCTCTGATGTTCATCATGCTGGTCACATTGGTGTGCAGGCATGTCTCACCGGTTACAATGTTCTCCAATGAATTGGAGAATTCCTAATATCACTGACCACCAAAAGGGAGGAGCTACCTCTAGAGGAATAATTTTAAATAAAAGATGATCCAATACAATGGAAAATGGCTTCTGTAATGGGTAGAGAGGAAGGGTTTGCCACTATCTCGGAAAAAACACCATATTTTAATCTGGTGAAATATAAAGTAAGAGCTCATGCTACCCTTCCAAATGCTACATCCATGAAAACCTACGGTTTGATTAGAACCTCAAATAATGCAAATTATTGTGTTGATGAATTGACAACTGATCATTTGAAAACGAATTCACCTATATTAACTCCCAGGACTACATTCTTACTTGAAAAAGTAAACGTATGTACACAAACTAAGCAAGAATAAAATGTAGTTTGTCCTAAATTAACTCAGCCATTACCGTTGGGACATCTTTAGACTATCAGAGACTCATCTTCCTTCAACATTAATAGGAATCATATAGACATCATTCCTAATACGTCTGGAAAAAAGAGAAGGATTGCTATCAAGGTGTTGGATTTGTGTTTTATAAGCAGGCTGAACGATGTCTAGACGGTCCAAAGTCCGAGTGCGTTATTATCAGTAGTCTCAAGTGTTGCATTGACAGCATGACAATTATCCAAGCCTATGCCCAGAATAGTCATGGGGCATTGAAAAAACCAAGAGCTTCTGTGTCCATCTTAAACAGACCATGGATAATTGTTATGTTTGCACATGTTGATGTCTTCTTATCAACTTATGCAACAAAAAATATTCGCATGATATACAACCTGGAACTATTAAGTTTTGTCAAAAATTCTTCTTTTGTCGCAGTTGGCTGGGTGACAATAAAACCTTTTTGTAATATATCACGCTTCCCTATGCCCGTTTTGACCTGACTCATGAAAATTATGGATTTTTTCGATTTCATAGAAAATCATACAGTTTCTAAAGAAATTGAGAATTCAATTCAGATCCCATTCTAGGGATTTCTGAATTCCTTAAGTACCTTTGGAGACCCCAACAGGCACATAAAAGTCTTCTGAGGTTTTGTTTTGATTTACTTAGAAATATAGGAACAAAAAAAGTTAAAATTAAAGCCTCAAGGAGCACAAAACATACGTGAAACAGACTGAGCGTTCGAAAAAAGTGCATCAATCATCAGAGGAAAAGACTGGATAGACAGTGAGCCACTCAGAAATCATAGATGCTTGTAGACAAAAGCACAAGCACACACTAACAAGATGAAAGAAAAAATAAAAGTGAATACAGGAGGTTGAAACACCCAGCAGAAAAAAAACCCAGAAGGTATCTGCGCCAGTAATTCAATTACAAAAGATGACCAAATCATAGATAACTAACTATTGACAGAAACTAATCAACAAACAAATTTCAGACGGTATCCTTCGACTTAACAGCATAAATTTTTACAATGAAAAATATAAGGACTAGCAAAAGCCATTGCAGCCTTTGGGGTGATCCATAATACAGCCAAAAACAAGTACATGCGATATGTAGACATCCCGTGCCAAAAACAATGTATATAAAAAATATACTATCGAAATTTTCAAATCCCTGATCTAGCTTGGAATAATTTTAATTTCTAACAACAATCACTCAAAATAAATCAGGTGGACAATTGGCTGGAGTAGCTTCAACTACAAGGGTCTGCTACCAGCCTAAAACAACAAGACACTGTAGACCTCTTTGAAGGTCCGAATGTTTTACTCTGCAATTGTACCTTTTGTTCTGTACTCAAGTGAGAGCTGTACAATAAAAGCTGATGATGACCGAAGAATCTCGGTATTTTAAGGTAAAATGCATCTCTCACACAGTGAGAATCGCCCACGCAGACTGGGTATCAAGTGAAAACCTCCATAAACTTATCCGTCACTCCTGCACCATCATTGAGATTACCACCTGTACCATCATCAAGTTAAGATTAAGTTAAATCATTTGGCAATAAGGGATAAGTATCAAAAACAGACTTAAGAGTTTTGCTTCTGAAATATAAACTCCTTCATGTTACTAAAAATTGGGTTACAAAGCATAAGGCTTTTTCTGGACATGCATAGCTTGTGTTATTTGAAGGTTCCGCTTCCAAGGATAATTCACTTATGAAAATCCTTTGTCGAAAAATCTTTCAAAAGTGGAAATGATTTCGCCAATGGCATTTTTAGTCCTTTCTCCAAAGTCCTTTTACTGGCCCGAGTAATTATTAAAGTCCTTTGTCCAAAGATATTTCAAAATAGAAATGGTTTTGCCAATGGTACTTTTAGAAAACATTACAGTATTTTAACTAATGCTACTAAAATTAATTTTTGGATGACACTGGAAGTTCCACTTAAACTGTTAAAAACCCGAGTCTTAGAAAACGAATATTCATCATCATAAAAGAAATATTCTTCCTTTCTTTTTCCCCGTAGATATTAACCCTTGCTACAAAATTGCCTTTCGATTGATAACACTCAAACTCACTTCTTTCTAAAGCAAAAGGACTCATAGTTCCCATGAAAAAAAAAGAAAAAGCAAAAAGAAAAGCAAAAAGAAAAAAAGAAAAAGAAAAAGAAAAAGCGGGAGAAAAAGCAGCTAAAGGGTTCCGATTAAACGAGAAACACAAAATAAGTACGTTCCAACTATTGTTTTAACATGGATAGCTAGATTACAAATAATTAAATAAATAAGAAATTACCAATATTTTCATCTTGTCCAAAAGAATAAGACTTTCGAGAGAATCAAGACTTAAGAGCGTATCTTCCCATTCTATTCCACCAAGCTCTATCCGATAAAGACTTGCTGTCATACTGCTCTCTCCAGATATTTGTATGCACCCATTACTGCTGATAATCATTGGAAATTTACACTGACAACCAGAGAAGTCACTGGATAGATCTTTAAAACAAGATGCTTCAAAGGATGCACAAGTTGTGTTTTTTTCGACTGTGCATGGCGCAAGCAAAGAGACTTCAGTACCTAAAAAAGAATAAAGCTTGCATTTCTTCATTCTCTCGTCATTAAAATAAAAATCGAAAATAGTACAGTCACCATACCCATTTTAGGCCTTCTATGTGGATTATTTTCCTACTGAATTTTTCAGTTTATTTACGAATTTTTTTTAAGTAATAAATACAAAAATAACAAAATGTAACTTACAAAATAAACTTACATAACGAACTTCTATATTCGTATATCTTTACGCTTATGAGGGGTTCTCCCACTCGTAAATACCTCGCTCTCTACATTAAAGTTTTATTGTGTTCCAATTCTTTAAGAATGACCCCTGAATCACAAAGGCCGTTTAATTAGAATAAATAGCTCTTTTGAAATGGCTAAATATACTTTAGCATAAAGAGCGAGGTATTGAAGAGGGGACGCAACCCCTCATATGCCTCATATGCCTTATTTTCAGTTGAAAAAACTTGTTTTTATATTTAATTCCTGAATATTTTTAAATTACTGCAGGTTTTGGTTTTCGCTCACCGTATATGAATTATTAAAACGAAATTTGCATATTGATTTTACTTTTTTTTTGTCTAAAAGGCTTTCTCAAAGTTTTTATCAGATGATTTTGAGAAAAAAGGGGCGGGGTTATATAGTTGCCCTTCAATTTTTTGGTTTCTTAAAAAGTCTACTAGAAAAGTTTTATATTAAGAACGTTTTTTATTAATAATAAATATCCGTAGCTTATAAATTAACTTCCGCAATAAACTTCTATATTTGTATATTTTTATTATGGATATGAGGGGGTCAACTCCTCGTCAATAATTTGCTCTTTACACTAACGTTCAAATTGTGTTCCAATTCTTTAAGAATGACCCCTGAATCACAAAGGCCATTTAATTAGAAAAAAGCTCTTTTGAAATTACTAAAAATACTCTAGTGTAAAGAGCAAGGTATTGAGGAGGGGACGAACCTCCTCATTCACACAATAATTTCTCTTCGTTTTAAGTTTTAATCTTACTCCTTTTTCAGTAGGAAAAACTTGTTTTTTTTTTAATTTAATTTCTCATTTTTTTTAATAATGCTATAAATAAGTTTTTTAATTAATAATAAGTTTCTACGTGGAAAGATTCATGCGCGTAAGCCCCTCCCCACCTCCAGAAGAAATCCCCCCTGAAAACGTTAGCATACCTCCCAATAAGCAATGCTATATATAAGCAATGGGCAAACTTCCTAGCTTGCAACCCTTCCCCCTGGGACGGTGGGGGATTAAGTCGTCCTCAAAGACATAGTTATTATATTTCTGACTATGCTGAACAAAATGGTTTTCTTGATTTTCTTGAAATTTTGATCCGATAATTTTGGGAAAAATGAGCGTGGGAGGGGGCCTTGTTGCCCTACAGTTTTGGTCCCTTAAAAAGGACCCTAGAACTTTTGTATTACTTAAGAATAAGCCCTCTCAAGACATTATAGGACCACTGGATCAATACGATCACTTCTGGAAGAAAAAGAAACAAAAGAAAAGAAAAACAACAAAACACAAACAGATAAACAAATAAGCACGCATCTTGATCTTTCTTCTGGCAAAAAAAATACCAAAATTCCACATTTTGCAGATAGGAGCTTGAAACTTCTACAGTAGGGTTTTCTGATACGCTGAATCTGATGATGTGATTTTTATTAAGATTCAATGGCTCTTAGGGGGTGTTTTGCCCTTTGTTCGAAAATAAGGCAAATTTTCTCAGGCTCGTAAATTTTGATGGTAAAACTAAGTTTGATGAAACTTATATATTCAAAAATGGCCTAAAATCCTGATTCATTTGGTATATATATATTGGCACCAAAATTCTGTTTTTTAGAGTTTCGGTTACGCTCCTTCCTACAGTTCGTTACCACGAAGTTTTTGATATTTGAAACTCCAACTGTAATAGATATAACCTAATATCACTCTGTAGTACGTATTCAAGCTAATTGCATGGTGATATTGGGAGTTATTAAGATATCTCATTACCAAACCCAGACTGTTCCACAGACAAGCTAACTTGTCATTCTGTACTTCGTTTTCGTACTATTTTGATGGTGATATTGAAAGTTATTAGGATATTTATGAACTCCAGCTGTACCAAAGGCTACCAAATTTATCATTCTTTTGTGTGTGGTGGTGCTATTTGAATGGTGATATTTTGTTTTGTCCAATGCTCTACTTAAAATATTATACCTGTTTTCACCTCATTTTCATTTATTAAAACCTTACTTTTCAGTCTCCATCTATTTTCAAGCAAAACTTTGATAAGAGAAGTAATTATATCAGTTTCAATTCAGAGTTACCCGTGTCAACATTGGATATTGTATGGATGTTAATAATTCAGTAAGTTGTAGTGAAGAAGACGTAAATTCCACAATAGGGATTAGTGACGTGTGTCAGCTGATCTGCTGACCTAGTTTCCAGATATATATTTAAAGAGGGCCAAGCCGTTTCATAGTAACCTAATTGATAAGCAGAAGAGGGTCAGTTCCCCATCACAAGTACCGTTGTGCCTGCATGAGATTCTCCCTTAAACTGCGAAGATTAGGTGGAACGGGGACTGAGGCTTCCTTTGTTTATTGGGGTGTTCGACTTTACAGTATTGGACTATTGGACTTTTAAATGAAAACTGGCAATTGGTGCTGTTCTACAATCCTATCCTGTGCTTTGTGCAAAAAAAAATATTGCTAAAGGATTTCCACCTGATATGATAAAACAGTACATGGCCAATTTCGTCAAGTCTTTTTCTCTTTCAGGGACCCATAAATTGTTTTTTTAGAGCTCTTTCCTGATGAAGTCCCTTCGAAGTGCGTAGGAGCAAATACTGCATTGAACTGTGCTTCGGACATTATTTGTTGGCTTGTACAGTGCGATTCCCAGAATATGAAGCTTCCGGACTTTGTTATCAAATGTCCCAGCAAAGTGTCGATGATCCCTGTCGATGCCTTCAGCACCCTCAGTGCCAAGAGGAACTCTTGTCTTGAAAAGCTGAGTGATATTGCGTCTAAGGTTACTGAGGACAGTCCTAAGATTGAATCTCTTCCGCCAAATAGGAAAAAGCCGTCATTATAAGGATCCCACTCCAGAGCTCAGCGACTCTATTCTACGCGTAAAGAACCTCAAACACTGTATGTTGACGACGGGATCGTGACTCTGAAATCCGAGCCACGAAGCAAAAACTGGGTTGTAATTCTACGTGATGAGCGTTTATCCGACACGCTGACTGCAGCTGTTACTAGCTCCATTCCAAACGCTGAAACCAAAGTAATCAATAAAAAGTTTCTAGCAGTTGTCCGTGAAACACCTGATAATAATTCAAGAGCTGATTTAGAGGTCTCAATGGAAGAACATATTAGTGCTAATCAAATCAGTTGTTTACGTACTTTCACCTCGAGTTTATCGACAAAGCCAATTATAACGCGGTCCTGGAGTCGGGAAGCAGCATTGGATCGAAATTTTCCACGCTTAGCCCCTTCAATCGATTTCATGTCGATGCTTTCACTATCAAAGTACTGATAACTAGACTGGAGCTTATCCCTGCTTACCAGCACATCCCAAGTGTTCTGGATGTTCTGACCCTCATGTGAATTCCAAGAAAAACCCTTGAAAGCCTTCACCATACTGTACAAACTGTACTATGGAGCACGTAAATTTGAGTCTGAAATAAGTTTCAGTGGTCGACTCTCTATATTGTTTATAAATGAATGCTAAAATTCAGTTTAGCTTCGTGTCCCTTAATATTAATGATACGAAAGACTAAGGATCCACTAATTAATGAGCTCTTTGACAATGATTTTGCCTTCAATCCTCCTCAGGCTCTTTGCATGAAATACGTCTATATACGTCTTCTTGAGGGTTGCAGCTGATGCTTGCGATGTCTCAGCTCCGTAAAGCATCACAGAGCCGACTAGAGAGGTGAAGATCCGCAGTTTCGTTCAGCCGATATTATTGCAAAGTGATACTAACTTTTCAAAGATAAAATGTGGTGATACTGCATTTATAAACATTTATTTCCCCTGTAATAGAAAAACTACCTACGAACACTTAGTAACCATTAAAAAAAAATACCAAATGTGTTCTCGCCCACGACTTGAATATTAACTTATTATCTAATTCTGATCTATCTGAAACTTTTTTTGATTCACTGCGCGGAGGATTTCATCTGGCTGATAAAGATCTTCTATATACTTATATTCACAATCATGGTGGTCTTATTTCCAATCTTGATCATGAAATTGTGTCAGATTAAACTCACCTTTCATCAATCCTTCATGTGGACGACTGTAAAATCGACGACAATCATTTACCAATCACATGCCAACTATCTTGCTCTATGGCAAGATCTGTGTACCAACCCCCCTCCCCAAGTGGTACTCAAAGATAAATTGGGAAAATGCCAATGTTTAACTTTATGTATTGACATTGTCCCAGTTTTTATTTTCTATTAAAGTACCATTCCAATTATTACAAACATCTGTAAATACAACTTCAACTCGGATAGATATAAACTCGTATTATCGGCAAATGGTGTTTTGTCTCAAGTATGCCACTAAAAAAGCTGTCTTTTCCCAGTGCATGGGAACAGGTACTCGCAATCTCTTGTGGAAGGCTGATGGCTGAACAAAAAGTTAAGTTCTGGCTCCGCATGTAGATAGCCTGTGATCGACATCCTTCTGGTTTAGTCAATAAAAAAAAAGCAGAAAACCAAACGAGAGTACAAGTACTCCCCGCGTAGAGCAAGACTGAATGGTCCCTGCATTAAGGGATCCTGGGTTCGTGAAATAAACAGTGTAAAGTGAAAGTGATCATCTCCAATTAGTTCCTCTCTTAGGCTATGTGATTTCATTTTCCATTAAAAAAATATTTTGCTTTCAATTAATGTTAATCTTCAAAATTATTTTACAAAACGTGTCCATTCAATTCTCTCGATTCGTGTCAGCTAATTTCAAGTGCAATCGGTGGAATCTGGTTTTATACTCCGAGCTTTTAAGCAAGTGAATAAGTCCGAGTCTCTCGATGTGACGGTCTTTGCTTCAAGCTTTTTGCTTATGATTGTCCTGAAATACTGAAGCATGTGCCGTTATTGTTTCAGATATGTTCGGCAGAGTCCATTGTGCCAGATAGTCTTTTGTCCGCTTGCATATCTTCCATTGTTAAGAGGGATAAGGGCCCCAGTGCTTGCTCTGATTACCGTCCCATCATTATGCCTTTTTATTAGTAAGATATTTGAATATGTGCTACTACCCACTATTAACTCCAAGTACGATTTTACGGCCTTCCAACTTGGTTTTATAAAAAATATGGGCTGCGTTCAAGCTCGCCATATTGTGCGTTGGCTAATGGAACAAGCTGTTGCTCAAAAAAGTCCCCTGTATTTTTTGACTGTTGATATATCTTGTGCTCATGACAATGTAATTCATTCAAATGCTTTGTTTTCTCTAGCAGCGTCTGGTATTGACCTTTCTGTTGTTTTCGTGCTTAAATATTGGTTTGCTAATTTATCAGCTAGGGTGAAGTGCAATGGTACAACAGGGGAGTATATTCCTGTTAAAAAAAGCGTTAGGCAAGGTGCCGTGTCATCTTCGAGCATATTCAAGTGTGTTTTAGCTTCGTGTCTCTAACATCTTCAACCGTCAATTTTTTATAATGATAGTTTAAGCATTAGTCAAATTGCTTATGCTGATGATATTCTGATTCTTAGCAGGACAAAACAAAGTCTAGTTGTCAACTTGGACCTACTTTCAGCCGCACTGTCCACAGTGGGCCTTTCAGTAAATGCTGCCCAATGTGAGTTTTTGTGTTTTGGGAATCCTCCACCAGCATCACCTCTTTGCTTGAGTTTTTCAACTCTATCATGTTCAGCAACTATTAAATGGTTAGGTATATCCTTTTCCACGTCATTTTCGTCTAATTGCTACGTTATTACGTCCAATGTGCTGAAAAGTATGCGAGTTAGCTACAGAACAATTTCATCCAATCATGGTCGATATACCGTAAAGGATTTGCCGACTTTATTCTAGTTTTTTTGCCCCTGCTGCATTTTATCTTTATGGTTTTGCTTTCCTCATTCGCAAGAAGGATACAAAATAAATACACTCAGGATATTTTGGGTACTGTAAATATCTACTGCGTCTGCCTCATTGGTACCGGAAAAATAGAGTCGCTTCCAAATCTGACATTGTTGATGTGCCCTCATGACTGAAACATATATCTGCAGATCTATGTTTAAAAACTCAGCAAATGATTAGTGTTTGACCCTCTTTTGTTTTTTGAACTGAGTTGATTTATTTATGTTGTATTATAGAGTGGCATGCTTATCGTTGTTTTATATATATATATATATATATATATATATATATATATATATATATATATATATATATATATATATATATATCTAACTTAAAAAATAGTAACACTAAATCATTATTTTATAATGCAAAGATTAAACAAGCAACTGCTAATCTAAAGAATGAATTTGTAATTGTGCCAGTGGATAAAGCTAATAATAATTTTGCCATAATTTGTCAGAAGCTGATTTGTGATATCTTAAAAAGGGAGTTATGCACAACTAATGTTTACGAAAAGGTAAATATAGAGGATGAGAATTTAATTTAAAAGACTAAAGAAATACTTTTTAAAAATTTTAATATTAAAATAAATGACAATGATAAAAAGTTCCCTTTCCTATATTGGACTGTAAAATTTCATAAGAATCCCCCTAAACCACGGTTTATTGCTGGAGCAGCTAAATGTCCAACCCGCATTGCTGCTACTGACCTCTCTTTAATTTTAAAGGAAATTGTAAATAAACTTAAAACCTGTTGTTCTGGTATTGAAAAATTTTCGAATTTTAATCCATATTGGAGTGTTAATAATTCACTGCAGGTGATAGATTCTTTAACAATGGTTTCAGCTAAAAGAATTGAGTCTTTCGATTTTGCGACAATGTATACTAATTTATCACTTAATGTAGTGTTTGATAATTTAAAAACTGTTATCAAGAAATCTTTCCTCTTATCTAGTAAAAGGTTCTAAAAATAGACGTTTATAATAAAAAAGCTATATGGACAAACTGCTTTAATACTACAGTTAACTTGAGATGTTACAGCTTGGATATGATTTTTGAGTTATTGGAATTTGTTTTATACAATACTTATATAAGATTTGGGGGTGATTTGTACAAGCAAATTGTGGGAATTCCCATGGGGGGGGGGAATGCCAGCCCATTTATAGCTGACTTGTTTTTAAGTCAACTAGAATATAAATATATGATGGATAAGAATAATCCAATTAATTTAAAACATCCTTTGTCAAATAATAAAAGATATTTAGATGATATTTTGGTCTTAAATTGTAAGGATTTCATTGATATTTCTAAAAATATATATCCATCAGAGCTTATTCTTGAGCCTAGTCATGGCGCTGGTCATGAAGATCATTTCTTAGATTTAAATATTAATATTTGTGATAATAATAAATTAAGTTTTAAAATGTATAATAAAACGGATGATTTTGATTTTGAAGTGATTAGTTTCCCATCCCCTGAAAGTAATATACACTCAAATATCACATATTCAACGTTTTTCTCACAGTTACTTCGTTATGCAAGGATTTGTAGTAATTATATTGGTTTTTTAAAAATAGATGTAAAATCTTAAGCTAAAAATTGATATCAAGAGGTTTTTCTGCAAATAAATTAACTTGGCAATTTAAAAAATTTAGTTTTCATTATAACGAACTTTTAAAAAAATATCAAAAGAATTATCTAGAAATACTTAAAGAAATTTTCAACTAATTTCGGAGGTTCGAGAAATGTTGTCGCAGCGCCATTTATTTTGAATTGTGTTTCTAATTGAGCGGATTTTCTTAAAAATTAGCCACATGGTAAAGATGAATTCTATAATTGTTTAGTTCATTCAGGTTTTTAGCAATGTGTTAATATTTGTGATTTGGTAAAATTTATAATATTTAGTTTACCTATTGTTGCTAAAGGGAGGGATATATTAACATGATAAGCTTGTTTTGGTTTAACTTGGTTGTTTTACATTTGCTTTTTTTTCATAGGCATGTATTTTGGGGGTGATACCTGACGCGGGGATGCCATGGATATTCTGTGGTACCCACAACACTGTGCTGGGTAGAGAATTTAGAGTGGCGAAACCCTATATAGGCCAGTGTATTCTCCTGATGAGCCCTTATGTTGGGTGTTGCCTCTGAATTATTTGTCTATATTATTTTTTCTATTGTTTGGTAAATGACGACTTATACTTATTGACGACATGACTGCCTGTCCATGGACTATTCTTTATGGTTGATTGTGTGTGGCTATGCTGTTTGACCTATGTGATTGTATGGATGAGTAGGGTTAAGGCCTCATTCAAGTGCTGGTCTATATTAATCACTAATTTAGGAAAACAGTCTTCCTTTTCTCCTTCTGTCTCTCTCTCTCTTTTTTTTTTTTTTGTGTTTGTGCTGTTGCATTGGTGATTTCTCTTTTCATGATATATATATATATATTAGTTTACTCCACAGTCTTGCCACTGTATTTTATAGGTTATAAATAAATATTTTTATTATTATATATGTTATATATATTTTTTAAGTTCTAATTTCTATTAATGTTTTCAGAAGCCTGCTTCATTAAGTTATTAAAAGCTGGATTGTATCCAAGAATTTTTTCGGCGAGGGGGGGATATACAAAATGTTTTTTTCAGGGGAGGGTCTTACAAAAAAACTTTAAGAGACTCATCAAACATTTGTTTGTTTCGTTTTTGTTACGTTGATCCTTCGGGGGGATGGGAGGGGTTCAGACCCTCATCCTCCCATCTGGATACAGCCTTGGTGACAAGTATTCAATTGGCGAGCAATATTAATCATCAGCAAAAGTTCACTTACTAATACAGCCTTGTAGTGAAGATACAAATCCGGCTGGACAGCTGCATTCAAAATATCCGACTTTATTGATGCACGTAGCTCCAGATATTCGGCATGCATCTGAATCAGTGCATTCATCAGTATCTACACAAGTTCCGTCGAGTGCAAGAAACCTAAAAACAAATTTTAATCAAAATTTAGTTTAATTCAAATTTTATAGCCCCCCACTCTTTTAAAAACACGGAAAAAGCTATTATCCCTGCTTCCTCTTTGGGGAAATTTAAGTGTGTACCACAGTGGTCAGTCTAGAAGTGGTCGATCTAGACTTGTCCCAGTTGAAAATATAATCAGAGCCAAACTACTGATGAGGAAAGAGTTGAACAGACATGAGTAGAGTAGTTTGAGAATTTGTCATGTTAGGTCTACGACTGAATTAATCAACGTTCTAAATTTTAATGAAAATAATATATTTACTTGAAAAGCTGGCTGTATTAATCTGAAGTCTAGTTTTTAATTTAATAACGAAATTATACTAAATAAATGAAAAAAGACTAAAAAAATCTTTACAGACATTTGAACCGTTGTTGAAGCATGAGTTGGTCTTCAGATGGCTTAAATATTCTTTCAGAGCTATTAGTTTGTAGTCAAAAATCAAAGTTCGGTCTCTTGCAAAAAGTTGCTATTAATAGAGAACATAGTTATGAGAGGTATAAAGAATTATTCATCGGCATACCTAACACCAAAAGGCATCCCTGGTGCTTGGATGATTGCTTACTTCTAGGATTCTGTTTCCACTTGTCAGACCCAATCATTTCAATTACTTTATTTAAAGTGGTAATTGTCCGGCAGTGCCCTTCAAAGCCCCTGGAGAATCGTCTCCAATCCATACCAGTAATGTCTTCACCGTTGCCAAGGGAGCCTAAACTTTATTCACCTCCTTGGAAATTTGGTGTATGATTGGGCCTTAAATCTTATGAGCATTGAATATATGTTTCTAGTTTTTTGGCAGCGAAGCTTTTCATATCCAATATATCTTAGTAATTAGCCTAAAAGAAACTACATGAAATGACTAGCTAAGAAGCCAAACTAATTGCTTGAATCCCAGATACTTTTATATTTTTATTGTTATGATACTTGAAAAGTTCGTTTTATACAGTCATTAGCCTTTTATAATCCTAAAGAATTATTCACTCCTTCCAGTCTTCGCGCAAAAATTGTCTTTAATTAATTAATCTTTAATTTAATTAATTAATAAATTGGATATGATATCTTAATTAATTTAATTAATAATTAAAATAAACTTTAATTATCAAACTTTTTAGTAGTAATGTTGCCATCCTTGTGGTCCATTCTCCTCTTCAGTGGCAATGTTGGGAAAATTTGGAGCAGAAGGATTGTCCAGCCATTTGTAATTCCCACACGACAAAACGAAGTGAGACATTGCTGATGGATAAAGCGAATTCATATCCAAGAAAACCACACTCGACTTTTTACCAGTGTGTTGTCCAGTCAGATTGGTTTCCAGGATACGATCCCCGTGGAAAGCATAACCTCCTCGCATGGATCGCTCTGAAAACAACTGATAGTCCAAGTCGGTAATCAGACCTTTTTTCTTTACTGATTTTTTGAATTAAATCCATCCCCAGAAGAAGATTTAAAAAATAACACCCAAAATCTAACCCAAATTCCACGTAAACTATTCGTGTTTTTACAGACAGTACACAACAAAGTAAATACATCACTTGTAAGGTACATTTTACAATACCCCCCCCAATTTTTACACCCTCCCTTAGCCTAAACTTTCTTAGCTAATTTATAATCGGCTGTGGTTCATTGACGATCGTGAAGTGAATCATAAAACGCTTCGATGGGCGGTAATCACGTAGTACTCCGGTAGCCTCAAGATACAGCTGTAGTACTTATAAGAGCATATGCCCTAAAAATTTAATAAATCACACATTTAATCAACTGGAAACTGCTGTTTGAGGAGGGGCAAGTTATTAAAATTATCTATTTTCTGTTCTTGAATGAATTGGCTTAAGGATTTGGAGAAGAAAATATAGGAATCGAAAAAACGGATTTGCCTTTGGGAGGGTTTTTCAAAAAATTTTTAATTTAACTTTTAAATATTTGTAAAACGGAAAGATGAATCTCCAGTAATTTCATAGTATTATTTGAATATAATAATTTCTAAATATTATTTGAATAAATATTTGGATCATTTGTTTTTACCATACCTAATAATTCATCTATTTTTTATTTCATTATAGATAAATTATTCATACCATTTTGTTTATCTACGCATTGGGATTTATCAATCAAACTAATTCATAAATTAATAATGAAATTATAAGTACATAACATAAATATTTTAACCATTCTTTTTCTGTACTTACTTTCTCTGAATTGAACACAAACTGAATCTTTGAGAAACGCGCGAGAAATTGCTGTGCCATTTTTTTTTTGGCAGAAAAGTAGTCTACATACACAGTCTCTGTTCAAACTGTGAAAAGAAACAATATGACTATTGTAATGATAGCATTAAGTGAACAGAAAATGAGCACAAATAGAGCGATTAATGAAACAGGCAATATTAGTGTGTCGAAAGTAAGAAGGGTTTTATTTATGTCTTGTACTTTACAGACTCTACGTAATATTTATAACTATTTAATTTCACTTGTTTAGATATTTTTCACGAGTAACGAACTGTAATGTTTCGCCTAATTCATTTTCTCGTTTAATTATTTCTTCATTAATCAATACACCTGATTTAAAGATATAGGAAGCAATTCTAAGTAGAATGAACACGCAGTTTTACACTCAGCCTTTCTTTCTGATATTCTTAGATATTTTTCAAGTATTTCAATTTGAACTGCCCCAAGAATTGAAGAGGAAAGGGGTAAAATAGCGGATAAACTTCAAGCACAAAATATCAATGTTGATACTAAGAAAGCATTACTAACATTTCCATAATATTAAAAACTTCTACGACAAACAAATAATCTATTTTCTAGTTCTTCTTCCATTTATATTTGAAAATAAACTTCAAATAAATTCTGTGGGTTCATTCCCTCAAATATTCTTTTATAAAATAAAAACACAAACAACCACAATTCGCATCGTTAAAATTTTGGACCTAAATAGAATTATAGGCAATTTGCTTATTTGAAGTCTTTAAGTAGTTGACGATTTCATTTCCAAGTTTTACTCCAAAAGAATCATAAGATTCTGCAAATTAGTGCTTAGGATCATTGAAAAAATAAGTCTAACGCGTCTCAGGTCATCCCATATAGTCATAATTGATTAAATCACATTCTTTTTTCTTTATTTTACTTACCAAGTTACCTCAAGAAAAACACCTCTAAAATAAGTAATATGACACAATTCATTCATTATAGCAACATTTATGTAAGGTATCATGTGATTTTTGATTTTTCTGACTTTCCCTGTTTTTTGGAAGCGAACTTCCCTGTTTTTTGGAAATTCTCAGCTGCAACAACTTTTCTGGGTCTTTCACGCTGTTTAGATACTTTAATAAGCTTCTCCTTGTATTTTCTTGGGTCACCACTTTTTCTGGGAGCTTCAACAACTGCTTCTGATCCAGATCTAACTATTTTGTGTGTACCTGGTAATTTAAAACCTCGACCTTTCGGTAAACTCCCCATTAATGTTAAACCTTCACTTTTAGCTTTTGAATAATCCTTGACTTTATCAACAGCTTTCTTTCCAGCATATGTACCTAATGAAAATGTACCACTTGTTAGAGGTGTTTACCTATTGCTGCTACCAATGGTATTAAAAATGGAAGTAAACCACCATTTTGAATTAGTATATGATACAATATCATTATATACGCATCGTTATTCTTTTTTTTCCTTGCTCAATTTTTTTTCTTTTAAGCAATAATTTCAGAGGTTCTTTACCAACAATAATATTTTCTATTCAAATTCGGCAGTTTTCTTTTCTTCTGAAAATATATGTTTATTTTTACGTTTTGAAGAGGGGATAGGTTAATTGTGTATTCAATAAAGTTAGTTTTTCTTTTTATTGATTTCAAATTTATCAGGAAGAGATAACAACAATAATCTAGGATGATTTTGAAGTAGTTGTTTGTTGGATAAATCAACCTCACATCCTTTATTTTCATTTTCATATTTTTCAATCTTAGTCAACTATCTTTTATTAAATAATAGTTTAACAGGTTCTCGGTCATTCACTTTAGTATGCGTTACTCGCACTTCACATTTTTGTTTTGCATCGAAACATGTTTTAATTTTTTGTTTTTGGAATTCTGATAAATATATTGTATATTCTTCCATTTATTAGAGAATTATTTTTACAGATAAAATTCCAAGGGAAAGATTTTCGTAATATTCTGTTCAAAAAGTTTCATTGGCTTGATTTTTGTTTCAAACTTCTTTTCATTCTCTTTCGAAATGCTTCATACGGATCTTTTTCATATATATATTTGTTAAGACATTTTTGAAATTGCCCAAGCGTTTAGATAACCGCATAAAGCCCTTCTAGTATACCAATAAAGTTGAAAAATCAACTGCTTCTGAACCATTTTGGGGGTTTACAACATTTCTAGTCCTTATATGCTCTACATTAATATCTTCTTTTGTTACTTTTAAGGTGTTTTTCACTCTTAGTCTTTTGTCATCAACTCTAGTTAATATATTGTCACATGATTGATAAATTTTATTTAATCTATTAATATCCTCACTTAAATACTGATTTACAATAACTTGTTGGTTAACAACTTCACCCTTGGAATCATTTAAAATAACTTGCACATTTTGTAAGTTCATAGCATCTTTCTCTAATTTCGGACCAAATAGATTAGTTAATCGGTCCAATTGAGAATCAAAATTATCATCGTCATCCAGTAATCTGCTTTCGTTACTTCTACACTTTCGATATTTACTTCCTATGCTTCCAAACTTGTTAATTTAGTATACGAAAATCTTATTAAGCGAATATCCATCTTCCTTCTTTATTTGAGAGATCCATTTTTTTCAGATAAATTAGTAAAAATTCATAATTCTTTGTCGCTTTATTGAGTAGTTGATGAGTTTTGGTATTGTCAAGTCATATGCATAATTTTGTCTTATTCCATCTATTTGTTTGGGATTACAACACTTGAAAAGTGCGAAATAGTTACAGTTTAATCGTCTTGTCTTATGTGTATCAACATAGCTATGAGAAATATAGATTATTGATATAATGTTTTTCTACCTCTTACGTATAAATCTTAAATTTTTTCAGAATTGTTTTCTGTTGTAAAATCGTAAAACATAGCTTAATTTCGCCACTTGGGATCTAGGTCATCTACATCATTGATATTGCTTTTAGCGTTACTCGCAACCAAAAGATTCATTTCAGTTTTTTCTTTCGAGACGTTCACGTTAATCATTAAATCTTCTTCTGGGTCTTAAGCAAACAGAAAAATTTTTTGACATAAGAAATCATAAATCAAGTTCAAGAGAAAATTGGTTTCACTACATCCAGAGTTTCCACAAATCAAGATTTGAAACGGCCATTTAAGTGCTAGCAAATGCTTATTTTTAAAACGATCTTTTTTCCACATTCATATACTTTAATAGATGCTTTTCCATGCATTTACTTGCTAAAATTTTTTGTTAAGTAATATTCAACTATGAAGCTTATTCCTTTGAAGCTTATAACTTTGAAGCTTATAACTCTGAAGATTATAGCTTTGAAGCTTATGGCTTGTAGCTTTGAAGCATGTAGCTTAGAAGCTTATAGCTTTGTAGGTTATAGCTTAGAAGCTTATCGCTAAAAAGTTTTAAATGTTGTGGTTTAACTTTAATTATAAAGCTTAACTTTAATAACTAACTAGCTTAACTAGCCATAATTAGCTTAATAATAATTTAAATGACTTATCACTTCAAGGGATTACCCCAAGGTACCGTATTTACTTTATTTTTCAGATTCTTTTTTTAGTGTCATTAGCGTCAAGAGCTTTTTCATTTTATTTTTCTCAGAGCATTCTACGTTTGTTTGCTCTTAAAGTATACTGAATTTCTGATAAAATTTCCGTTTTTCCGAGAAAAACATTTCCAAAATTCTTTAATGTTATTTCATCTCTAACAATATTCTTTTCGATACCTTTCTATTTTTTCTTTGCTTTGGTTTCATCATCACGCTATTTAAATTAAGCATATATTTTTGATGTTAAACCTAAGAACTCAAACATTATGGTTCCAGATAATTTATCCTTCATCTTATCTTCCCCCTTTTTATTGACTGCAGGGAAGTTACAAGGGTTATCTTTTTATAATCGGAAATATCGAATTTTTCTTGGAGGTACGCTTTAATATCTTCCAAAAAAATCCCCAGCTTGAATATCACAAATAAAGCTATCCATATTCACATAAATAAGCAAATATTTTCACTATGTTTTGGTTTCATGTATTCATAATGAAATTCAAACATCAGTAACTTAGATGGCAGTGAATACAACATGAATAGGCGTATCTAGATTTATTTTTGACTTTACCATTCTGGCTAACAAGAAATTCTTGCTAAAGACTATTTTCGATCTAAAGTTATGTTTTTTAATTCTTCCTTGTCTTTGTCCCTCACTAGTGATTATTTCAATACTTGCTTTTTCCTAATATCTTCCATGGTTTACCCAAAACAAACATTATTTATGAGTTAAACATATCTTTATCGAAATCATTCGTTCCCTTCTGTCGTAATTTAGTATTATGATTTATATATTCTTTTGAATAGGGTGACTCTGTAAATGGTAGTATACTATGTATTTTTTTCAATACTAGGCGATGTTTTAAAAAAATTCTAAATTCTTATAATTCACAACATAATTTATTTTGTTATTCAGAGTTGTACTTAATTTATATTGAAAATGCTCATGAGCAAGTCGTAAATCTTTATGTAAACCCTGTAACTCTCTTGAATATTCTAAATCAACTTCTAAAATGGCTACCACATTATCCTCATTCATTTCTAACTGAATGTAATCTTTTAATTGATGGTGATAGTCTGTGGTGCAGTTTTCTTTTAAGTGGTCGGGTATGTTATTAAAGGTAAAGTCTTTTTCAGATAAATTGTGTGATATTGACCAACCTTATAAATTATTAGCATCAAAATACATTTAATAACTTGAAGGTTTAGTTTGATTAAAAGTTTCTTGTATATTTATTTTTTGCTTTAGCATATCCTTTCATACACTGCAATAAACCTCCTCTTATTTCTTTTTCAAAAAATGTATAAATATCTTAAGCAGAAAAAATGGAATTCAGCTTTAGAGTGTTTGAGAAAAGCTTCCCATGTTAAACCTGGTGCTGACAAGATGTGCATTGTATTTTTTTAATAATTATTTAAACATACAGTTCCAAAATTTTCAACGACATCTGATAAAACTAAAACATCACTTTTTAGGTATAATTTGGTGAAATCTAATAGTGTTTTACATTTAAAATAATTTCTAAATAGATTTCACTCTTATATATTCTTCTTCAGAAATATTTTACCCTGTTAATCTGGAACAAAACTTATCTATTGATGGTAGTTTTGTCGCATTTATTTTTTTAAAGCTATAAAGCAGTATTCATATGGGTATATCCCTTTCTTATTTATTTTTTGAATTTTTCAGTATTTTTAAATAGCTCAGAAGTATACTTAAAATCATTTCTTAATCAATTACATTTTACTTTACATTTAGCTAAATTTTCAAAAAGCCTTTCTTACGCTGAAGCCTTAAAATGGAGTGAACCGTTGAAACGCACTTCGTATTAGGTTCCATTAACTGTCATTATCTTATAAAATGATGTAAGAGTCTCTGAAGAATCAAAAATACTGTCATCAGGTACTACTTCTCTGAGAAATAAATGAGAGTTGTATTTGGAGAGATTATACATTACAAAAGGGATATTTTTATGAATTCTAAAGTTTTTATTACATTTTACATGAGTAGGTCCATGTATAAGACCAGTCATATGGTCATCATGTAAATGAAGCCTATTATCTACTATTTCCTTTTCACAAATATGATAGCTTTTAATAGTTGTAATATTCTATTTTTCTCTTAATTGTTCTTGCGTATAACCACGATCTCTCTGTTTATTTTCATAATCATTGGCTATTTCGGTACATACTTTTGTTATGGTAGTCATAAATGCCCGCTAGCAAATTCAACAAAGTATACGTAATGTTTATTTTATGTTGTATCAAAAGTAAAACATACTTGGGATTCATCAGCAAACGGCTTTGACTCTGCTAATTTAATTGTCTTTTCTTAATTTTGATTAAATTCTCCACTATACGATTCAAAATCAGCTACAATACAGTAAGTTACTTCAATTTTTTTACCTTTATTTTTAAATTCAATTTTAGATCCTTTTTCGACATATTGGGGTCAAAATCTTCACAGTTATCCTTTTTAGAACGTTTTTGAAACTTTAGCTCTTCTGTGAAATGTCTTCCACAGTAGGTACAAAGATATGTTTGTGATGTATTTTCAGTAATTTAGGTTGTCAATAATCTATTTAAATGTTTAATTAAAACATAATAATTATCAAAATAGAGTAAATTAATCACATGTGTAACAATTTTTCTTTTGATCTTAGTTTTGGGGTTATGAGCTCTGACCAATTATTTTCACTTATTTCAAATAAACAACTTTTAATTTTATATTTGTTTTCAAATTTATAATATTTTGAATATCTATTGGAAAATTAGTAATCCCTTTAAAGGTGATTCATTTTCATGTTTTTGATAGTTTGATAGTCTGTCTACATGATGTTTACCTGGATGAAGATAAGTGAGTAGTGACCAAAGAATGCATTTATTGTTATTGCTTTTATATTAATGCAACCTTTTTATTTTTTACAAATTCAGACAATTCTTTATAAGTACCTTCAAAATAATTTGGTAATCTTGTCATTCGTTAATCAGTTTCATCGACTCTTTCAAATCGTAAGCCTGATCTGGGTGTATTTCTTATGGACAATGTATGTATATTCTTGTGATTACTATTTAGATGGCTTTGTTTGACGGAATTATTTCTATTACAAATCAAGTGAATAGGTTTGAAATCTTCATTATCATTCTCAGAACAAAATATTACAAGTGTTGTAATATAAACTCTTTAACTATCTCTATCATTTATTTTATTTTTAAATTTCTAACAACAGATTCTAAAAGTGGTCCACAATCAGCTTTATTTGTACTTATTGAAATATTAGCTTTACATTAATTTTCTCTGATCCATTGAATACTTTGATTATTATCGCGTTCTTCTTCTTAAAACATATACGCTGGGATACCTAGAACTTCTCTTTTTTTCTTGTTTAGAAATAGATTCGAAATGTCAATACTACCTTTTTTAACACTGTCTCTGCCAGTTAGATTTCGATTGAATTGTTGATTTTTTATCAAAATTTCTTTTTATTGATTTCTATTTGATTATTAAAATGACTTTTTAAATTATTCTTTACTTCATTATTATTTCAAGCACTTGAAATCTGTTTTGATTTAAAGATTTTATGGAGTTCACTAAAATCTTTATTTTATACACTATTAAATTGAAGTTTTAAATCTGAAATAATTTCATTCTTTTTTATTCCCTTTCCTAATTTTACTTTAACTCAGGTTCAATATTGCAGTGATACTTATTTTTCTCTTTTTCTCTTTTTAAATTTCGTGACCACTGAATATAGTGAACGCACATTGACATTTATCATTAAGATGATCATTGATCATCTTAGTCTTAGGCAAATGACCGCAATTCGCTAATTGTATAATGCGGTAATCGATTTTTTATTTTGACTAATTCGGATTTTCGTTCTAAACAACTTTCATTCAAATCTGCAATGTCAGGCACTTATTAGGAATTCATTTTATTAAACAAAATTCTAAATCTTGAAAAATAATCAACCTTGAATAATTTTATTGCTTGCTATTTACTACTCTTGGGACTTTTTTGAGAACGTAGAAATCTGTTAGTGTCTATTAATATGTTTAATGGTTTATCGTTATTTAATAATTTAAATCTGTAATAAATGCAGATTTATTGTATGCTATGTAAAAAGGCTACTGCAACAAAGTTTTTAACTCGGAGAGTTTAAAAAAATGAACTGCCAATTATTAAAGGTATTTTTACATTTTGTGGTTGCAAGTATAATTGTTTTTACACCAAAGAAAGTAATGAGCAGCAACCGTGGATAAAAGGAAGTGCTATTTGTACTGGCAAGAGTAGCGTAAATAACAGATTCTTAGAGCTCTATTATTCAATCTTTTCAGGGACTGATGATTTACATAGAAAATGAAAAGAACATGGTTTTACTGTATCAAAAGCTAAAATCAGAGAAGTATTGCAAAATCAAAAGTTTTTCTTTATGCCATCCAGCTTATCATACATTTACGAGTTTATTTAAAAATTTTAAACCTAAAAAAAAATAAAGGTAAAGAATCTGTTGTGAAAAACGTTCAAGTATTTCTTAAGAGTAATTAATTTCATCTGGAAGTGAATTGAAAACTCAAATTGTAGAACTGCTTAATATAACAATTAAAGAAAGCTTGTGGAAGTATTATACTAATAACAACACAAAACGTTTGACAGATGTGTTACCCTCCTTCGTTAACAATTAAAACAATTTTTTTCATCGATCCATTAAAATAAAACCAATAGAAGGGGGTAAAAAGGAAATGACAATAAGATCTACACTAATTTATTTCCTGATGTCAAAGTTAAAAACCATCCACAAGCAAATTCAATGCTGGTGATTTGTTTACAATTAATAAAAGTAAGGGTGTTTTTGGTAAAGGTTACCTATCAAATTAAACAACTGAAATGTTTCAAATAGCTGTAGTGAAACATAAAACCCACATAATGTATGAAATGTCAGATACTGGTGAACTCATTGTTGGTGGTTTTACCGAAAAAGAAAGTTATTAGATAAAACTTTTATCCTATAAATGAATCCTATAAAATTGAATAAATTATTAGCGAGTATAGTGATTAAGCTGGGTTTCGTGACTATGATGAAATGTTGGGTGCTCCAATCGTTGAAGCAGAAGATAAAAATACAAAAATGATTACTAATATATTACATAAGAGTGACACTAATTTAAGAAGGCGATTTTACCAACTGGAGTAATCCTTATGCAACGCAGCAACTTTTCAAGAGAGCAATAAAACTCACTAAAGTCAAGTTATTTCACCCCCTAATAAACCAAATTTTATCGCTAATCTCGACTCTATGATAGATGAAGACCTTTTGAGAGAAAGCAATAAGGAATGTGATCCTAGAGGATTCTATTTTGAAATGCCTAGTTCTTATTTTGAGAATTATCGATATTTAAAAGAGGGAATAGATGAATCAGGGACGCTTAATCAAAGATATGGCGGAAAGATGAAAGGTGTTGAATCTAGTGAATTGGAAAAAAGGTCTCAATTCGAAAAAATCTACAGAAGAAGGTTAAAAGCTATTAAAGATAACTTTGATGTTATACAACCTCAGCAAAGAAGTGGCATTTACATGAATGTTAAGCATATGATTGAAAAATTACATAGTTCGCTAGGTAGTAGAGCTGCTGGAAATACATCTGATGAATTGAGAAATGAATTATTCAAAAATAACATTATTAAGAAAATTGACTATAGTATTATTTGCAACATGAATCTCAGAATTAGAAGTGTTTGAAAAAATACTTTTCTAATAAAAGGTTTTGATTATTATTAGTGGTAACAAAAGTGAGATCGAACAGTCTTATACAAGTAATCCTATCATGTTAGATTGAAACATTGACTTTGAAGTAGCTTTAACTCAATGTGCACAACTGAATTCATGGTATAGCATTAGTTATCAGTTTAAACCCAATACACTTGAATACAGGTAAGACAATAAGGATGAATGGGTTAACGTTGTTATACCCAAAGGGTTGTT
Organism: Artemia franciscana; assembly: GCF_032884065.1. Taxonomy (NCBI): domain Eukaryota; kingdom Metazoa; phylum Arthropoda; class Branchiopoda; order Anostraca; family Artemiidae; genus Artemia; species Artemia franciscana. The sequence goes on from NC_088865.1 coordinate 50,024,587, forward strand.
TGATGAAGAGGGTTTAAATTAAGATGAAATAAATGAAGATAGATATCAACAAGAAGATTTGAAATGAGATTTCAGTAATGCTAATGAAGAATATTCTAACGTTTATCAACGATTTTTACAGTAAAGATATAAACATAAAAACGTTGATAGTGCAATAATTGTCAGTATATCCTTTATTTTGTTTCTATTTTTCAAAGCATGAATTGAAATATTATCAAAGTGGATCAACTACTGATGTAGAAATGAAACTTTTATTCATTTCTTTTATTCATTAAACTTTTATTCATTTGAAATGAAACTTTAAATCAATATAATATTTACTGCGTTATATTTTCAGAAAGAAAAGCGATCTTGGAGATCATTGATAGTAATTTATATGTTAATATATGTATTTCTCTCGATTCAGAATTTCTAAAAAACAAAATTAGCAACTAATAAATGGAGAATATTTTAAGCGAAGTGAAAATGGAAAATAAATATATTCGAACTATTGGGAAAGAAGATTTAGACATTGGAATGAAATATACGATTACAGGAATGACATGTGTTACAGCTACTTAAGGAAATAAAGTCATTACTACTATTGATTTTAAAGGTGGAATGGTTTCGATTATAAAGCAGCTGATCCTAAAAAAAAATTAAAAATTAGGTAAAGTTATGATTTTAAAGGCCATTGAAAAAAAATAAAGATAATAAAAACTAGTTAGATATTGATATCGAACTACTCACTAAATATTAAATTGTTGTATTTTATTGGTAGTATAAGAAAAATGAAATATCAATTAATCTAATTCTCATTTCAGAATACAGTTTTGATATTAAAGCTAATGATGCGAAATCGTAAGAATGTTGGAAATTGTAATTTAAATGGTGTGATTTCGATTGAAAAGGGGGTAATTTGATGGGTTGATCTAGTTGGGGCCTAGAACTCGTGTTTACATAGTGAAAAAGTATAAAAATGAGACCAAATGTGCCATTTTTGTGACAATTTGATTTCCAAGGACCTGTTTTCATTTTGAATGTACTCTCATTTCATTTGGGATGGAAAATTATGAAATTGTTTCAGATGTTCGTTTAAAATAGTGCAAATTTGATAGAAAAAGGGGGTAAATTTATTTGATTTGATGAATGGTCCAGAACATACATTTACTAGACTACTAATATGTAACAGACAAGAGCATCCCGTAGAAAAGATTCTCTATGACGTAACATGCACATGGGTCTCGAAGAAGCCTGAAAAAAGTCTCGGGATTGGGATTCGAAGGGATACTGGCCCGTAGAATACCTTATGTCGATAATACTAATACTGTTGATAAGTCTTAACGAATGTCGTTGGTGAAAAAATTAGTCTCGTAATTGGATAGAAATAATATTAACTGTTAAAAGGCGAAAAAATGGTTTCTACTGATAGACTGCGAAATGGTATAAATTTGTCTAATTGCATCAGCTGTATATTATATGTGTTATAACTAACATTGAAAGCCATACATAGTCCTATTTATTATATATTTGAAACAAATATATTATTGTTGAGCACAGTAAAGGTGGATTAAAAAGTAGTTAAGTAATTTAGAAAAATAAAATAAAAGAATGAGAAGGAGTCCATGAATGCAAATATTTGTATTTGAAAAGTCATTCATGAGGGTTTTTTGTGCAGCTATTGTTCGAGTAACTTGTGAATTTGATTTTCTGTTAGAGGAGGATTAAGAGGTTAAAAAAATACATCATTTTTCAGAAGTTATGTAGAACAAATTCAACCACTAAAAAGTGATTGAATGTATTCTCATTATCCAAAACACATATACGAAAATAAAGGAAAAGCATCTGTTTTGTTTTTACAAGTCTGTTTAACAAATACAAGGAAGAGCAGAAATTTCTATTGATATAAAATCTTTTCTGAAGCTTTTTTAAGGAGCTAACCGATTTTGAGGCGTACATAATGCATATTTCTTATTAGTAAAATAATTATATGGTAGTAAAAAACAAACAATAATCGTGTAGAGGTAATATAAATAATAGTTAGCTGGAAGCGAAATTTCATACATAAAACAATGAAATAAAACAAAAAGAGAAAGAGAAGAATCTAACATTAAGTTATAGTGCGAAACTATTCAACTTAGTTAGCTTATAAAATTGGTAACTAGCTGAAAATAAGAAAGAGAAAACAATAGCAAAGAAAAATAAAGAATAAAAAAAATAACAAAACAAAAAATTTTGTCCCCTCCCCCCTGAATTACAAAGTTCGAAGTCTCCCTGGCCTCGTTCTTTCTTAAGCTTTATCTGAAAGTCTCATTTCCATTCCCCAAGCTGTTCTCAAGGTATATCAGATACAATAACTGTACCTCTTACTTAAAAAAAAACAACAACAAAAAAACATGTTAGTGAGCATTTTACGAAAAGAAAGTAACTTGCCCGTTGCTGCATGCGCATTTCAAAACTGAGTCCGAACAGACAGCAAATTCATCCCCTCCAGACTGACATTTAGGAGTATCACAAGGTGGCGTGACTAATTCGAACTGTAGCGTGTTCAAATCCAATTGCAGAAGTTGTATTCCTGGTAAGCTTACAAAGTCTTGACCACCAAGGACCATTGATGCAGTTTCCAAATTAGCTTCAGGTGAAATTGCCACATCACTTAAAATCCTTACTTCCAATTGAACGCGTGAATTCAAATTCGTAATAGATATTGAGAAAAGTTCGATACCATAGCCCCGTAGCTATAAATAAATAACCGCTTATTAACACGAAGTGTCTAAATGAGTGCACTAGGATTCCCTCATTGTGCACTTCAGGCAAGCCAAGCAATAGCGTTTCAATATTTTGTTAAGTTTGCGACTTTTGTTCTATTCATTTGTTGAAAAACTTCAGAATGAAATTAAAAATCATAAGAAATCTAACAAATACGTAACCCTAAATTTAATTGTTATGCATCTTAATTTCAGTAGTTATTCTGTTCTCAGTAGCTATTATGTTCTCATTGAATTAACATGGAAAGTGGATTTTATTTATGATAGAAACTAATGACCAAAAGTTGACTTAATCTAGACTTTATTTCATGCGGGTGATTTGCTTTTTGTGTGTGTGTTACCTGTTTATGGATATTTGCAAAGTAAAATTAATGTAATCAGAGGCTACTTTAATCAGAGAGACTGTTTCATTTCAAAGCGCTGGCTGGCTATTGTTTATTTTGAGTAAGTTTTCGTTCGATTATTTTTTTAGAGAAGATTTAACACATTTGCAGGAATTTATTGTTAGTATTAAAGAAATTAAAGATGACGGCTATTACGAAGGATTACTTCGACCAGAAGCATCAAGAACTTGTTCAGTCGGTGCCTAGTCTGGAACAAAGAATAGGTGCTCTCTCTAAGGAAAATTCCCACCTTTGACAGCAAAATTGCGTTTTGAAATCAGAGTTAATTAGTGCAAAAAAATTGTGCCTGCATTCTCAGCTTGCCTCAAAAAGACAGAATCTTCTACTTCATGGAATTCCCCTTTTGTCTGGGTAAAGTCCAGAAACTGTTGCTTGCGAACTTTTGACTGATATCGGGTTGGCAAATGCTGACGCTATTCCATTTGTGAAGTGCTATGACTTGAACAGTAATAGACAGACAGGGGATACCACTATGTCTTCTGCTAGGAATAAGTCTGAGCCAATGGTAGTCACGTTGGACAGCATCAGTGATAAATATAATGTTATGCGGAACTATGGAAAGCTAAAAGGCTCTCGTAAAAGTATCAGTTACAATCTACCGTGAAACCTAGCGCCGCACCATACAGAACTTTTAGCGTATATGTATTCTGCTACTCCGTTTGTAAAAGTAGCGGAAAACAGAGTTATTTCGAAAGGGGTTAATATTTGGCTTGAAGCTAAAAAAAAATTCGAAAGAGAAAAACTGGACACGTGTAACGGATACCTGCTTTGATTTATTAAAGATCTCTCTTAGTGCGTCTAACGCGATCATCCCTTCAATTGTTAAAGAAAACTTATTTTTGTTGCTTATTTTCCTTATATTGTTTCATCTGGTTCCTTCCTTTGTTTTTAGTATCCTTATGGTATATCCATTGTTATATTTATTATAATATGATTATGCTCCTGCGTGGGTTAATGTTGATTTTCGAATGAATCCCCAACAATTCCTTTTCCTTATTTGTGTTTATCTCTTAGTTTTTCCTTATTTCTTTTTCCTTATCATTCCTTACTTTTCTCACTTATCCTTATCTCTGTTATATTGCTTTTTGATTTTTTTCCTTACTTTTTTCCTGTCCACTACTCCTTATTCAGCGGTTTCGGCAATTACTTTTTTTTTCAGTTTTGTGTGTGTGCAAAAATGAGTTCAGCGTTACGTCTGTATAGATGCCATAGCTCTTTTGTGATGTTGACAACCTTTGGTCTGGTGAGTTTATCGTGGATTGGATTTACCATCCACCGTAAGTAAAATGACAACTTCATTTAATCCTTTAGATATTAAAACTATAATTAATAATTCAACTGGAAGTACAAATCACAAGCACGATGATCCTAAGTAATGATCTTACTATTACAAGTAAGTATGTTTTGCAATTAAATGGTTCTGCCTCCTCTAAACGAGATGGTAATTTCTTATTGTTTTGCCTTAACATTCAGGGGCTTTGCTCGTCTTCTGATGAGTTGGAACGAACCGTTAGTTGTGGAGCTTCTAATTGTACTGTATTATCTTAAAGTTTCTTGGATATAACTATAGATATACTTGTAGATATTACGAGATATAGGATGGAGAGGCTGAGCAGGAAATGGATGCCAACTGGAAAAAGAAAATTTATTCGTGGAAACTTAACAAGGCTTCATCATCTGCAGCTTATCATCAACGGTTCAAGGCCTATAGGAGCATATTTAATTATCTGTGTCGGAAGGCCAAGTCTCGGTATTATCATAGGAAATTCTCTCAGGGTGGAGAGAACGTTAGGAAGACATGGCGTATAATTAGTTTGGTCCTGAGACCAATTCCCCCTCTACCCTCCATTCCAACAACGCTGATAGTCGATGGTAAAACTGTTCAAGAAGAAGAAGATGTTCAGCGAGAACTTACCTCTTATTTTGCTAGTATAGGGAAGACGACTTCTTCTTCTACAAGCTTTGCAACTTCTCATTAAGATTTCAGAGCCTCTCTTGCACCCTCAGGTTTAAAGTTAATGGTATTGACCTCTGTTTATGAGTCTGAGATAGTTCGTATTGTGAATTCTTTTAAAGAATCGTCTTTTTCAGGGCCAGACAGAATTTCTACAAGAGTTATCTATGCCATTTTCTCAGCTACTTTGTCACCATTGGCTGAGGTTGTCAATCTGTCTTTCGAGATAGGAATTTTCTCTCAATTTCTCATCCAAGCTAAGGTTACAGTGCTCTATAAAGGTGGTTCTGTAAGGGTTTTGCTAATTATAAGCCAATTTTTCTCCTATCTGTTTCCAACAAAATTTTTGAGAAGGCTATGGTGCTATCTAAGCTTATTAAATTTCTAGATGCAAAAAAATTACATGAATGCCGGTTCGGATTCCGAGCCAATCACTTTACAGAGAATATTGCGCAGCTCTCTTGAATTTCATTCATTCGGCAATATATACCGATCTTATCCCGACAGCTCTAATTTTGGAAATTCATAAGGCTTTCGATTCTTTAACCCATCGGATTCTCATTTGGAAACTATCGTATATTGGTATAAAATCAAATGCTTTCTCTTGGTTTGAATCATATCTTTCTGGTAGGCTTATTTCAATTGATCTGTTTTTCCGGAGGCAGTGTGTGGTAGATTACGGCATCCCTCGGGGATCTGCTCTTGGCTCCGACTTATGTTAATAAGCTGTGTCATCTTGATGTTCTTTCGTGATCCAATACGACTTCTAATGATGATTTTCCAGTCCTTTTGAAGATGATACCACTCTTGGGACCCTTGGAAAGACCGAATGTGATATCAGGTTTAAATTTGTAGCAATATTTGAGAGATTACTTTCATGGTTTGGTAAAAATTACTTGGCCAATTTACACACCTTCAGCTGTCATAAGGCTCCTTGCGAAGACCAGAAAATCGGGTGGTCTAGTTTCTTGGTATCTTTTTTGATAAGAGGCTTTAGCTTAAAAACCATATCACCACGATTAGTATTAAGGTCTCAGGAAGTTTGGGTATCATTCAAAAACTCGGACACATATTTCCTAGATCCATTCTGAAGCTTCTTTTTTTCATGGGTTGTTGCTTAAATTGCATCCCCCTTGTATCCCTTGCCATGGAGCCTTTCGAGGGGGAATAATAGCATTTTATTTCCAATCTGTATTTATTGGTGAATAGAAAACTAAACTCTTAACTCTGAAAAAGATATTTTCAATTGCGGTTATGTACTACAAGTTATTTTTTTTTGTGATTGAAGACATCTCAGGGTGGATTTAAAACTTTAAATCACGGAATGAAATTTCTTGATCTGCCGAGTCATTGTTAACTTTAAATTTTTAGGCTGATAGAAATATGACGCTTGAGGCCAATCTTTATGGATTCTTTCTGTTCTTGTTTCCAATTGGAAATTTAAAACTAATATTTAGATATTTTTGAATATATTGCTTTCCATTTCTGTAGGAGCCACCAAGCCTGGAACAAGTTACACCATACTGGCACTTGAAAAATGCCACACATGGTTTCCGAAAGTGGGCACCACTCGACGGAACAAGCCCTAGACTTTCCAGAGAACTCTAAAAAATTCCTTCGGATTGCAACCAAAGGAAGAATCTATCTTAAACTACTCATTAAACTTCTTAACCACATGTGATATAAAGATTCCATCTTTATTCATCAACAGAAACCTACGTTTTAGAAAATAATAATTGATGATAATTTGAAAAAAAAACATAGAGTTGATTATATATTTCACTCAATATTCTTTCTATTAAAATCGCTTCAGGTTAATAACTTTTGAGTATTTATGACACTCCTATCTGTACATCTGAGAAAGTCGAAAAGGGAGAGGGGAGAGAAAGAAAAAGAGAGAGAAGTAGAGGGAGGGGGAGAGAGAGAAAGAGGGAGAGTGTGAGAGACAGAGAGAGAGAGAGAGAAAGAGCAGACAAACTTTATAAGGAAACCTTGGATCTTAGGAAGAGAGAAAAAAGAATCAAACTTCAAAGCAAAATCCTTCAATAGAAAGAGGTTCCCATAGGTTCGGGATAAAGACTTATCAATACTTATCAATATCCACTGATTGATTTTGGATTAAATACTTACAGCTAAATCAATTGCAGTAATTAGGGTGATATATCGCGTGGTTGTGGGGTCGTCGTAGTCCGAGATCCATTGATTAGTCAGTTGAATTGAAATTTTCTGTTCAACAAATCTAGACTGAGATGGATCTAAAAAACAAGCGAATACAATTATTATTCTTAGGTGAAAAAATACAGAAATCTGGCAAGTAATTTTTTCCGGACACATTTTAATACAGTTACAGTTTTTATATTCATAATAGGAATGTCATTAATGCACTAATATCGTGTCTAATCCAAATCTGTCTCTGTTTCAGTTATTAAATAATAAAAACAAGTTTTTTTTTCAACTGACAGTAAGGAGCAACACTAAAAATTAAAACGAACAAAAATTATTACTTATATGAAGGGGATTGCCCCCTCCTCAACACCTCGCTCCTTACGCTAAAGTTTTTAGTACTTTAAAAAAGCTTCTTACTTTTCTAATTAAACGAACCGTTGTGTTTCAGTCCAGGGGTCGTTCTTATAGAATTGGGAACAAATTCAAACTTAAGCGTAAAGAGAGAGGTGGTGAGGAGGGGCAATCCCCTTCACATACGTAATAATTTCCGTTCGTTTTAAGTTTTAATGTTGCTATTTACTTTCAGTTGTAAAAACTTATTTTTCTATTTAATTTCCGACCCAGTATAATCAAAAACCATTTAAAATGGGAACAAAATTAACATCCCAAGGGTAATCAAAATTAACTAACAACAACTCACTTATCACAATACAATTTCAATAAATCAACATAAATTTAAGTTTTCGTTTGATTTTTGAATTAGTTTTGAAGTATTCAATTTAGAAGTATAATTATTCCAATTATTCCAAAAATTCCAAAATTTTTTATCAATAAATCAACATAAATTTAAGTTTCGTTTAGCTGTTTTAATTGATTTTGAAATATTCAATTTAGACGTATAATTATTCCAATACCGAATTACTGAGTTTCGAAGCGAAGGTTTCGACCTTTCATTTATTATTCTTGGCTAATACAATTTATTAAAATTTCTAATTAGATGTTCCTGCTCAACACTTTTAAGTGGGAAAAGGTTCGAAAAGCAAAAAAATGAGGGAAGCAAACCATGGTCATACTTCAGTTTGAAGAGGGTAGATTCAACAGTCACAAAATGTCTTATAGGAAGGATATTAAGGAAGCAATACAGAGAATCTGCTGACGACTTCACTGGATATAATTTAGGGGAAGGCGAGTAACTCTTAAGGATCCACAAATCTTTGTTCTATTGTCTCTGAAGTAGCACAATTTGAGAACTAAATGTTTTAAGGTAAACAAGTGATGAAAACATTAAATGAGAATGAATAAGTGAATAATAAAGTAATCTGATTGATTCAAAGGAAAGGGATAACCTGAGTCTTCACATTATCTCAATATTTCTTCCCAATTTCATCCGCAGATTAGATGAGGCTTTCATTATAGATTAGAGTCAAGGAAGACTCTGAGGTATTGCATAGTTGCTGCTCGTGAAATCTTTATTATAAAATCAGTTGATTCAATTAGTTGAAGCTCAGGAACTGCAGCGTTACATCACGAGAAAATCACGATTTTGTTTTATCACTGTTAAGAGCTAAGTAATTTGACTCAAGCCACAATAGAAAATGGTTGAAAGCCTCTTCCAATGTAAGTTTCAAACAGCTCACATCTTTCCCTGCGAAAGTACACGCATTGCCATCCCCAAATTGCAAATTTAAACCAAATATTCTCATTGGGTTATTCAGGTCGTTCATATAAATTAAGAAAAGTAGGGGACCAAATATTGGCCTTTGCGGGACACGAGCGGTATTAGATTGAAGAGTAATTACAGATGAAACATCACCTCCATCAACATACTGAGAACGGTCCTTAATATAAGATATTGTTAGGGAATTCGCTGGCCCTCTTATAGCGTAATATTGAATTTATGCATTAAAGTATCATGACATATTGAATCAAACTTTTTTCAATGTCAAGAAAAACGGATGCTGCAATTTCTCAAGAATATCATGGAAACACTGTGTTAGCAATAGGACCGCATGATCGGTAGAATTAAATTAGCGAAATCCGAACTGTAGCTGATTTATCATTTCAAAATGATCTAAAAAACACACTATTCTATTATATAGACAACGCTTAGTTATTTTAGAAAAGACCAACAGGAGCGATAAAGGCCGAGAATTTGACAGATTTTTATCTCCCCTCCTTTGTAAAGAGCCAATATTCTTGTATCTTTTAATGACGAAAAAATGTCCCGTTTTTAAATGCCACGTTTATTACATGACATAAAATGTGCGAGATTTGGGAGAATATTTATTTTGACAGAAATGTCGATAATCTATCAATACTCTCAGAATTACCGTTTTTCAAAGGAGTAATTATATTCTTTAATTCTTGTTCAGAAGCCGGTGTTAAAAATATTGACTTATCATGTGATGGCGGAAAAAATGTTCTAAAATCATTTTTATTTTGAGTCCTTGATTTTGATGAGGCAGCGGACTCTGAAGTTTTTTCACCTATTTTAGCAAAATACCAGTTCAGGGCATCTGCTATTTTCTTTTTATTATTAAGAGGTACTTGATTTTCAGGCATGCACATTTTATCTGGAAAACTTTGATACTTCATCTTACTAAGGCAATCAAGTCTTTTTCGTAACGAACTTTCTCAAACTATTGCTAATAATTAATCCTTTTTTCCCATCGAAGAATTCTTGACAGTTGACCTTTTAAATTCAGAAATATTTTCATCAGATGGACAGTTAAGTTGCCTTCCGAATAATTGATTTTTAAACTTTATAGATCGTAGTATACCTTCGGTTATCCATGGCTTTGAGATTGATGACGTCTCAGCCTAATCTTTATCACTGGACATGTTTCATTTAATATTTCCTTAAACTGCTTTAAAAATAAATCCATCACGTGGTTCACATCCTCAGATTCGAAAGGTCCATTATCATTCATAATACTTAATCTTTCTTTTAATAGTTGTAGGGTATTTTTATTGATTATTTAAAAAAATTTTTGCTCGGTTTAAACTCATTTTTTAATTAAGAAAACAAAATGAAATGAGCGGAAGAGTCCACCAATATTATCCATATTAGATTTGTCTCAAAATTCGTCAAAATATTGTCAATCAGTGAAGCTGACGTTACAGTTATTCTTTCAAGTATGCTTCTAAGTGATAATAAACCATACGACAGGCACTTCGATAGAAAATCTATCGCATTTTTGTTAAGTCAGTCATTTCTTTATCTTTTTGTCTGATGTGAATCATAAATCAAATTGATGTTAAAGTCTCCCATCAAGATTATCCTTTTAAAATTGCATGATATTAGCTTCATGAAGGTAATAAGTGACGACGAAAAAGAAGAAAGTGATACATGAGGGGGCTTATTATAGATGCAAAATTCTCATTATGTATTTTCAATTGTAAAATTAAATATTCCAATTTAATTTTTTCATACAAGTCATTAAAATCTGTTATTTTTCGCAAAAGAATATCATGAAGAACGTAACACCCGACTTATCCCTTATTTTTGATACAAGTGATTTTTCAAAGAAATTATAACCTTGAATTTGGACTAAAGAAGAAAGATTATCATTAAGAAATGCTTCACACACCCCAATCAACAAAACATCATGAATGAGAAGAAACGCCGATAGAAAATCCATAGACTTTTATCGAAACAGTGTAGTCTAAAAGTAGATTGACAGATTTATGTTTTTCGTTTTCTTATATATTCTTATTAGCACAATTATTACACCATAATTAAACTTTCTTAAGAGACCTTTCAAAACATGGAATCACATGTATACACAAAAAACACAAAAATGCTGTCAGAGAGACACAAAAGTCAATTCCCCATTATTTGATAAATGTTGTTTCCCCAGCAGGAATCCCTCAAACCTAAAAACTACGGTAATTGTCCCCTGTTCATTCAGAGTGAATACTTTAACGGAACAGCATTATGTGGATGAGAAAGATTTTCTTTTATTTCACTACGTTGAGAATGGAGGATTTTATTTCTTAGTGTTTGGTTCAAATAATGGCATTTTTCGTTTCAAAGATACCAAAAACAATATTAAAATATAGGATGATCTGTTGTGTATTTGTTTTCTTTTTTATCCTAAAAGAGGGGACTCATTATAAAGCACTGAAATTTACAGCAAGATATATTTGAAGCTGTTGAATGGAACGTTGTTAACGTCACTTTAGGAAGACAGGTGATCAGAGAATACAAAATTGTAACTGTAACACTGTAAGAATACAAAATATTTAAAATTGTATTTTGTATTCTAAATTGTGATTCACACTTTGATTTTACCTACTGTACATTCTGTTTTACATTCCAAAGAATAGAATACTGTTGATTTCCCCGAAGCTGAATTAATATATCTTCTTTGTCTTCTGTTATTCTTATCCTTCTAGATATCGCATAATTAGATATCGCTATGACCATCGCATAATTAGAGGTTTGAAACCTTCAAAACATAGCGTTAATGGAGAGTTTTCTTGTTGAAGAACAAGAACAACCATTTTGTTCTTGATAGTATACAGGATACAGTATACCCATAGATAGGATACAGATAACGGCCGAAAGTTGTTTTAAGCTTTTTTTTCCAATTTATATATTTGAAAATGATTTATAAAATTACAAATTACAACCAGGCAAATGCTGAATTAATGTTGAAACAAATGACAGATACTGCTAATAAATTTATTTTCAAGTTATCAATTATGACCGTAGTCGTAAAATTTCCTAATGATAACAAATAAAAGTTATTACCTAATTTGCAACTTCCTTCGATCAAGGTTTGTGGGAAAGGACAGGTACATTGGAATCCAACTTCACTGGCTATCACTGTACAACTTTGTCCCGGTAGACAAGCATCATCAGTACAAAGGCTTGCATCGATTTGTACGACTAAAAAACAAAGATATAAAATACAGTTGAATAACTTCTATTGCAGCTTGAACTACGTTGGTTGTTATGTTACGGGTTAAACAAATTAGAAATGTGTTACAACATTTTTATCGACTTACTACATTTTGATATAAAAGATTTGCATCATATGCAATAAGAAGAACAAGAATGTAAGAGCATAGAAGAATGTCTATGTAAGAGTGTGCAAAAAAAAAAATTGGTAAAGTATATGTTAGACTAAAGAATAATAACAGAAGTATTATGAGAACGACTATTAAAAAAGGCTATAATATAATTATATGAATTTGTTGCCCATCATAACTATAAGATAAAAAACTGATGGAGTAATGAAGAAAGAAAAGAAAAAGAAACAACTAAATTTTTACAAATACAAACGAAACCAAATAAAAGCAGAACTGACAAGAGAAAAATACAATTGAAAGCGGTTAAATGTAAGAACTAACGCATGATCAACGAAAGAAAATTTCAGAAGTGCTTTCACCATTAATCTACCTCCAATACCTCTTATTTCTTTTCTGCTTCGCCGACACTGGACTAGCAACTCCATACCGCCAGTATTGGGAGCTATTGTTAGTCCAGAGAGCCAGTCGTAGGAAATAGTTTGCATTCTTGTAGAAATAGTTCCGTATATAACCTTAATATTTGAAGCAGTAAGAAGAGACCAAAGTGATGCAAGGGTGAGTAGATACAGAGGTACAATTACATTATGAATGCTAGATAAGATATGGCAGTTAAATTTAAACTTTAATACAACTAGTAATCAATGTGCGTTCAGAGATTTTCTGGCAAGACTGTATTTAAGAAATTGACATGAGACGTGAAGAATTGACCCCATTTGGAAACCAAGATTTGAGCGCCGATTTGAACGCAATGATTGAGCGGTGATTAATGAAGTATTACTTTGATTAAATTGATAGCCAGTACTTTAATACTTCCTATCAAAAAAATCAAAAATTTTGCTCAGAGAATAAGCAGCCATCAATTGAAGTAGTTGACATTGATCCATCTTACCTTTTTCAGAAATCAAGCTAGCAGTCTTTATTGAAACGTCTATTCCTGGGACGATCAACTCTAGAATCGAATCTAATACAGAAAAATCACTAAGTGTCAAGGAAACTTTTGCTTCAACACCGACACTATTGCTTCGAATAAAGGAGATCACCTGACATACACTGACATCTAGGTCAGTTACACTGGATATAAGCTGATCCTTCAAAATTGTATTGAACTGAAAGAACAAATTTGCATCAATCCCTTTTTATTAGTCATGTTAAATATTCTCACAAAAAACTTTGATTAGATGGTATGCTTGACTTAAGGCAGTTTGTCAAAAGGGGGTATATTAAAAACGGCTAAACGTGTTAAACTGGAACGTTCAGGGAAATATAAAGGTTTATTTGACCAATTTGTGATATGCGCACGCTACTAATCCTACTAACACCATTACTACTAATACTGCTACTACTACTACTACTATTAACACTCTTACTACTATTAATACTGGTATTACTACTGTTAATACTTGGGTGGTAACCCTATCCTCAATAAATTGCTCTTTTAGCTCCAGCAGAAAATTCACTCTACCACTCGAAAAATGCATTCGTGCCTAGCAAAAAAATACTATACGTAAAATTGGACAAATTTTACAGTTTATTGAGCTTTCTCCAGCAGTTGTGGGGGTTCGTGTTATCTCCAAATACATATTTTTTTCAGCCTTTAAACTATTTTGATCAAAATATCTATTTCGACATGCAACCGTGATCTGTCGTCTGGCAAAAAATGCATATTCAATATTTTTTAAGATAAGAGCTTGAAATCTCTACATTAGGGTTCTCTGATACGCTGAATAGGATGATGTGATTTTCATTAAGAATCTATAGCTTTTGAATTATGATTCAATGACTTTAATCAGTTTCCCTCTTTTTTTTTGAAAATGAGGAATATTTTCAAAGGCTCGTGACTCATGATATGTAAAATTAACATTAATAAATTTATATATTTTCAGTTAGTATAATAAGCGAATTCTTTTAATATATATATTAGTGTCAAACTTCCGTGTTTTTAGAGTTTCGTTCACTGTTGAGCCGGGTTGCTCCTAACTCATAATTCGAATGGCATGCTGAATGGATATTTGAACATATCAAATTCACTACATGCCTTCAAAATTGTCAAAAGGGTGTATCAGCTATAATACGAGAAAGATCGAGGGTATTACTTTGAAACATTAAGGGAACGTAAAAAAAGGGTTAATCAATATTTGCCTATAATCAAGCTAGTATAAGATGTCGGTTATATTTGATGAGCCTATCAGATACCTAAAGACTATGCAGATTTTAATTTCAGATATTTGAATATTTTCCTCCTTGCTCTTTATGGTACGAGGGACGTTTTGTCCAACATACAAATAGCAGCCCAAAACGTGGATTGTTATAGAGAAAATTCGAAATTATTTAAAATTTTCTTTTCTTGACCAACAAAAAAAAGACTAAGTGAATTGGAAATATAAAATTTGGAAATATTTTCCCAGACAAGAGGTTTTCCAAAGAAAAGTAACGAGTAATATCAAATGCAATATGAGCAAAAATAAAGTAAAATAGTTTTCGATGCGAAAAACTACCGTACAAAAACATTAAATAACGACCTCAAACACAAAGGGTAGTAGAAATAATGTCCCCTGGGTCTTCAAGAAAATTGAATGTAACTTGAACTTTACTCAAAACAAATCCCATTTTAATAGTGTCTTTTTTAGCTTTATTAGCTTCTAAATTTTTAAGACGTTCAGGAAAGAATATCAGATTGTATCAAAACTTCAATCCACATTTCAATCTTATAAAAAATAAAATCACATAGCTCGAAACAAATATTATTTTCAGTAAAGTTAATACTAAATTTCTGTATTTAGAAGGCTTAGAGATTATTTGTTTTTTGGTGGATTCTGCTTGTTTTAAGTTCGACTTAATTTCTGCTCATCTTTGGTGTATCTATCATCTCTTTTCATACGTGTATTGATACTTAAATTTAAACTGATGGAGATAGCTTGAAAATAAACATTTAAATACAAAAATTGAATTACCCAGGTTGTAATTTTTTCAATCAACAATAGCGATTCTATAGAGGTGATAGTTGAAAGGGAATCTGACCACTCAACACCACTGATCTCCAGCTGGTAATCTTTCGTTGCGAGTAGTTCTTGTTCTAGAATCGAGACGCATCCCTTCGGGGAAGGAACCATTGGAAACTGGCACCTACAGCTAAAAAAGCCAAAAGACAAGTCCTTTCTGCAGGTGGCACCAAGAAGAACACACTGGGCAGCATTTTCTTCTTTGGCGCAAGGTTCTATAGCTGTAGCCTTTATATCTGAAAACAAAAGTGGATTTCAGAAGAAGTAATAAGATTTGAAAGACAAAGAAAAGAAAAAAATCTTTACTTTCACTACTGAAAGGCTAAAACATGACTAGTTTATCGTATAATATAGTGTTTACGTTTAAATGAACAATATATTTCATTGCTATTTTTTTACTTTTACACTAAGAAAATTAGTTGCAGCGCAAAATAAACATTTGGGAATATCCATTGTTATTTGCTCAGTTTTTATTATTGAAAAATTTAATTTAAAGTTTAAAAAAGTTCAAACAATCCCGTCGGTAATAGAAGGCAGGTAAATAGTAAAATAAATAAATAGATTAGGAAAAAGACAAATCTCGAAATAATTCAAAAAAAGAAAGTAGAATTGTATCAGTTAAAAAACGTGACAATTACAGTCAATACATGAAAAATGCCAAGTATTTTTTTAAACCATAATTTGTAAATGACTCTCTCTAAACCATTTTTATTTAACCCATTTTTTAACCATTTTTTCTCTTAACAATTTGGCTCAATTGTTTTAAACGTCTTTCTATCATTCCTCATTTCAGAATTCTCCGAAGTGCAGTAAACCCTTTTCAACACTACTCCCCTTCGTTAACTTATGTTTGTTAAAAAAAATAAAACTTTTGAAATTGGGAAAGAAAAAAAACAATCTTCAGAATAAATCAATTGTTAGTAGTTATTTCATTCTGAAAAGACTAGGGTTTTGAATTGTCGCATAAAACTGGAGGTTATGACTTCCCCTGGAATCTAAATATATTATTTTCTTACCCAAAATAACAAATAGCCAAAAAATAATAAGAAAATACCTTGTAAAGTAAAGAGTAAGACAAAATAAATATTTTTAACAAAGACATATCTTGAAATAATTATGACAAACATAATGTATTTTTATCGGTTAAAATATGGGGCAATTAGAGTCAATATATAAAAAGTGATACGGATTTTTTCAAGAAGCATAATTTTTGGATGACCGTCTCTAAGCATTTTTGCCAAGCCTAGTAAACCCAAAAGCGGCTGGATATGCTCTATTTTCTTAAACTAATTCTAGTGTTCACCATTTTGATATCCATCGAACTCCAATAAATCCACTTCCAAAACCCCTTTGTTGAAATATGTTCAAAAAAAGGTAAAACTTTTCCAATTTGAAAAAAATAGAAATGGGAGAAAAAGGGAACAATTTTGTATCTATTAACCTCAAAAAAGCCATTTAAAATGAAGTTGATTTTAATTCAAGTTTAAATACAAAAAATTCTGATGAAATTAAAATAAAATCATCAGAATAAGTCAATTGCTAGTATTTTTTTGTTCTGAGCAAACTAAATTTTTGACATATTTCATGAAACAAAGGATTAAGACCTCCACTAGGACCCAAAGATACTATTTTTCTACCTAAAATAAGTAATTACCAAAAAACAAATATTATGATTTTGTTTTTTTTTCAATCTAAAGAAAACCTTGTTCAATTTTTTTTTAGAGAAACAATAAGTCTTACCAATGCATCCACCAATGTATGGAAGAAAACCTAGAGGACAAATACACTCAAAATATCCAGGCTGATTGATGCAGGAGGCAGATTCTGTTCCACAGGCATTTGAGTCTTCACATTCATCAATGTCCAAACAAACTCCCTCTTTAGCAACAAATCTTGAATAAAAAAAGAAAATCAATGTTAATTGAAGAATAAATTACAATAAATTTCAAAATGATATTTAGCCAACTAGGATGGCTTTGATTTTAAGATTTAATAGTTTTACATACTTTTTAATATAGGATTGAATTTTAAATTTAACACTTCTACCTTAAAAACTAAACTAGCTGACTTGGCAAGGTTTTTTTTTTATTAAATATAAAACTCTGGATTAAGCATAAGCTTGCCCTCAAGACGATATAGATATATGTCTTTTGAAATACGATAGTTGTTATAGTGCTATAACAACGTTTAAATCCTTCTAAATCACCATAAAAGCTCAATTTAGGACTTTTTTATTAGTTAATCAAACTAAACATTATATTTCTTAGGTTCATGTAAGTATATAAGAAGATTTATACTACATTTAGAAGTTAACTTACCCCTTGCTGCAAGCACATTTCAAAACTGAGTCTGAACAGGAAGCAAATTCATCCCCTCCAGACTGACATTTGGAAGTATCGCAAGGTGGCGAGACTAATTCGAAATTTAGGGTGTTCAAGTCAAACTGCAGAAGTTGTAATCCTGGTATGACTAAAACCTTTTGACCACCAAGGACTGTTAATGCAAGTAGGAGATTATCTGCAGCAGAAAGTGATATGTCGCTTAGAATTCTCAGCTCCAGTTGCACACGTGAATTCAATTTCATAATAGATATTGAAAATTGTTCGTAACCAAAACTTCTTACCTGTAAATGGAACAAACGCGTATGAACAAAAAGTCTCTAAATGAATTTACTTTTATTTTATTATTAAGCAATTTAATCCCGATAAATAGTAGAGATTTTTTGTCTTTTATAGTTTATTAGTGTTTCTGCTATTCATTGGCTGAAAGACTGTACAAGAAAATGAATATTAACAAAAATTAAGGGGAAATTTAATGATTTTTATTTTGTATTTATATTCATATTTTACTACTTTTTTTCGTGATATAATATCCTTTCTTATATTTTAATGTTCTTTTATGTCTTTTGAAAATAAACTTTAGATCCTATCCTATAGCCCCCTGATTTATCAAATCAAATCATTTTTAACTTGAACTTGCATTCTTATTGACATCCGAGAATAGACACGTATTAAGGTCAATATTTATATAAATCACGTGCTCTGATTTTCAAATTTCGTACTTTTCTGAAATTAGGTGCGTGTATTTGGCTTCTTTGTAAATAGGACAAATTAAAGCCACTTTAACGATTTTTTTGTGAATGAAAATGAGAGAAAAGAAAAGGAAAAGAAAAGAGAGAGAGATAGAGACTGAGGAGGGGGAGTGGAAAGAGAGAGAGAGAGAAAGGGTGGGAGATTGGAAAAGAACAAGTTTTTTTTTTAAGCAGGACCATTAAACAGTAGTTGGCTTCCTTCGGTTTTGGATAAACTTTTTTTGTTTTAATGAGTATAAAATTGACTTTTAAGCAAATACTTACAGCTAAATTTATTGCAGTAATTAGAGTAATGTATTTTGCAGATGCGGTGTTATCGTAGTCGGAGATCCATTGATTATTCAGTTGAATTGAAACTTTCTGCTCAACAAATCGAGATAGAGAAGGATCTAAAAAAAGAAACTAATGTAAATTATCGTTCGCAATTAATAAATAAAATAGAGGTCCTGCATACACACTCATAACTTATCTTTTTAATACATACTAGTCACAATCTTTTTTTATGAGAAATTTGTCATCCTACGGTTATAATAGAGTTTTTCAAAACAGTATGATCTAAAAGCAGTTAGATGGAAAACAATAAAATCTACTTTCGTTAAATATTTTCCGTTTTATGTTTTATATTTATGTATTCTTATTAGCACATTTATTACACTATAATTATACTTTCTTAAGACACCTTGCACAACAAGGGCTCACATATACACATACAAACACAAAAATGCTGCCAGAGAGACACACAAGTCGATTCCCCATTATTTGATAGCTGCTGTTGCTCCAGCAGGAATCCCTAAAACCCATAAACTATGGTAATTTTCCCTTTTCATTGAGAGTGAATATTCTTACGGAACATTATTATGAGGATGAGAAAGATTTTCTTTTTTTTCACTGCGTTGAGACTAGATGATTTTATTTCTTAGTATTTGGTTTTAATAATGGCATTTTTCGTTTAAAAGATATCAAAAACAATATAAAAATAGCATCCCTGATGTTCTGTTTGTGTATTTGTTTTCTTTTTTATCCTAAATGAGGGGACTTACTATGAAGCACTGAAAATTATCCCAAGATATTTTTGAAGTTGTTGAATGGGACGGTGTTAACGACAGTTTAGGAAGACGAGTGATCAGAGAATTTAATACTATATGAATGGAAAATAATTAAAATTGTAGATACTCTATTTAAAGCTTACAATTTTTCAAAGGAAGACAAAATACGGATGGAGAAATTCAAATATTAGTTTTTGATTGTTTATAGACTAAATTGTGCTTCGAACTTTGATTTTACCTACTGTACATTCTGTTTTACATTCCAAAGAATAGAATACTGTAAATTTCCCCGAACCTGAATTAATATATCTTCTTTGTCTTCTGCTATTCTTATCGTTTTAAATGTAGCTATGACTGTCGCGTAATTAGAGGTTTGAAACCTATATAACATAGCGTCAATCCTAGAGTTTTCTTGTCGAAGAACAAGAACAACCTTTTGATACAAGGCTAAAAGCATTAACAGGATACAGATGACGTCCGAAAACTTTTCTAAGTTTTTGGTTTCTCCAATTTATATATTTGAAAATAATTTACACAATTCCAAATTAACACCAGACAAATGCTGAATTAATGTTGAAACAAATGAGAGATGATGCTAATAAATATTTTCAAGTTATCAATTATGACTATAGTGCAAAAAATTAACTAATAATAACAATTAAAAGTTATTACCTAGTTTGCAACTTCCTTCGATCAAGGTTTGTGGGAAAGGACAGGTACATTGGAATCCAACTTCACTGGCTATCACTGTACAACTTTGTCCCGGTAGACAAGCATCATCAGTACAAAGGCTGGCATCGATTTGTACGACTAAAAAACAACGAATTAAAATACAATCGAATGAACATCTATTGCATGTTGAATTATGCTGGTTATTATATTACGGGTTAAACAAACAAGAAATGTGTTACAACATTTTTATCGATTTACTACATTTTGATATAAAAGATTTGCATCATATGCAATAAGAAGAACAAGAATGTAAGAGCATAGAAGAATGTGTATGTAAGAGTGTGCAAAAAAAATTGGTAAAGTATATGTTAGACTAAAGAATAATAACAGAAGTATTATGAGAACGACTAATAAAAAAGATTATAATATAGTTAGATGAATTTATTGCCCATCATAACTGTAAGATACAACGCTGATGGAGTAATGAAGAAAGAAAAGGAAAAGAAACAAAAAAAATTGATATATACAAACAATACCAAAACAAAGAAGAACTGACAAGAGAAAAATACAATTAAGAACAGTTAAATGTGAAAACTAACACATGATCAAGGAAAAAAAATTTCATAGGTGCTTTCACAATGATTCTACCTCCAATACTTCTTATTTTCTTTTTTGCTTCGCGGACACTGGACTAAAATTTACGTACTGCCAGAACAGGGAGCTATTGTTAGTCCAGAGAGGCAGTCGTTGCAAATAGTTTGCATTCTTGTAGTAATACTTCAGTATATCCTTAATTTTTAAGAAGAGACCCAAATGATGCAAGGGTGAGCAGATACAGAGGTACGGCAGTTAAATTTAAACTTTAATACAACTAGTAATCAATGTGCGTTCATAGATTTTCTGGCAAGACTGTATTTAAGAAATTGACATGAGACGTGAAGAATTGACCCCATTTGGAAACCAAGATTTGAGCGCCGATTTGAACGCAATGATTGAGCGGTGATTAATGAAGTATTACTTTGATTAAATTGATAGCCAGTACTTTAATACTTCCTATCAAAAAAATCAAAAATTTTGCTCAGAGAATAAGCAGCCATCAATTGAAGTAGTTGACATTGATCCATCTTACCTTTTTCAGAAATCAAGCTAGCAGTCTTTATTGAAACGTCTATTCCTGGGACGATCAACTCTAGAATCGAATCTAATACAGAAAAATCACTAAGTGTCAAGGAAACTTTTGCTTCAACACCGACACTATTGCTTCGAATAAAGGAGATCACCTGACATACACTGACATCTAGGTCAGTTACACTGGATATAAGCTGATCCTTCAAAATTGTGTTGAACTGAAAAAACAAATTTGCATCAATCCCTTTTTATTAGTCATGTTAAATATTCTCACAAAAACACTTTAATTCGATGGCATGCTTGATTTAAGGCTGTTTATCAAAAGGGGATATATTAAAAACGGCTAAACGTGTTAAATTGGAATGTTCAAGGAAAGAGAGGGGCACGTTTATTTGACCAATTTGTTGTATGTGCACGCTACTAATACTACTAACATCATTACTACTAGTACTGCTACTACCACTACTACTACTATTGCTACTAGTACTACTACTATTAACACTCTTACTACTATTACTACTACAATTACTACTGCTAATACTATGGTGGTAACCCTATCCTCAATAAATTGCTCTTTTAGCTCCAGCAGAAAATTCACTTTACCACTCGAAAAATGTATGCGTGCCTACCAAAAAATACTATACGTAAAATTGGGCAAATTTTACAATTTATTGAGCTTTCTCCAGCAGTTGTTGGGGTTCGTGTTATCTCCAAACGCATATTTTTTCAGCATTTCAACTATTTTAATTAAAATCTCTATTTCGACACTCATCCGTGAACTGTCGTCTGGCAAAAAATATATATATTCTACATTTTTTTAAGATAAGAGCTTGAAACCAATACAGTGGGGTTCTCTGATACGCTGAATGAGATGATTTGATTTTCATTAAGATTCTATAGCTTTGAATAAGACTAATACTATTAACACTATTACTATTACTATTACTACTGCTAATACACTACCAAAAAAATACTATACAAAAATTGGACAACTTTAACAATTTATTGAGCTTTCTCCAGCAGTTGAGGGAGTTCGTGTTATCTCCAAACGCATATTTTTTCGGCCTTTAAACTATTTTGATTAAAATGTCTAGTTCGACACGCATCCGTGATCTGTCGTCTGGCAAAAAATACTTATTCCACATTTTTTTAAGATAATAGCTTGAAATCTCTACAGTGGGTTTGTCTGATACGCTGAATCAGATGATGTGATTTTCATTAAGATTCTTTAGATTTTGAATCATGATTCTATTACTTTTATTTAATTTTCCCCTTTTTTTGTAAATGAGGCATATTTTCTCAGGCTCGTGACTCATGATATGTAAAATTAACCTTATTAAATTATATATTTTCAATTAACATAGTAAGCGAATTCTTTTATTATATCTATTGGTGTCAAATTTCCGTTTATTAGAGTTTCGGTTACAGTTGAGCCGGGATGCTCCAAACTCATGCTCCTAACTCATAATTCGAATGGCATGCTGAATGGATATTTGAACATATCAAATTCACTACATGCCTGCAAAATTGTCAAAAGGGAGTATCAGCTATAATACGAGAAAGATCGAGGGTATTACTTTGAAAGATTAAGGGAACGTAAAAAAAGGGTTAATCAATATTTGCCTATAATCAAGCTAGTATAAGATGTCGGTTATATTTGATGAGCCTATCAGATACCTAAAGACTATGCAGATTTTAATTTCATGTATTTGAATATTTTCCTCCTTTCTATTTATGGTACGAGGGACGTTTTGTCCAACATATAAATAGCAGCCCAAAACGTGGATTGTTATAGAGAAATCGAAATTATTTAAAATTTTCTTTTCTTGACCAACAAAAAAAAGACTAAGTGAATTGGAAATAAAAAATTTGGAAATATTTTCCCAGACAAGAGGTTTTCCAAAGAAAATTAACGAGTAATATAAAATGCAATATGAGCAAAAATAAAGTAAAATAGTTTTCGATGCGAAAAACTACCGTACAAAAACATTAAATAACGACCTCAAACACAAAGGGTAGTAGAAATAATGTCCCCTGGGTCTTCAAGAAAATTGAATGTAACTTGAACTTTACTCAAAACAAATCCCATTTTAATAGTGTATTTTTTTAGCTTTATTAGCTTCTAAATTTTTAAGACGTTCAGGAAAGAATATCAGATTGTATCAAAACTTCAATCCACATTTCAATCTTATAAAAAATAAAATCCCATAGCTCGAAACAAATATTATTTTCAGTAAAGTTAATACTAAATTTCTGTATTTAGTAGGCTTAGAGATTATTTGTTTTTTGGTGGATTCTGCTTGTTTTAAGTTCGACTTAATTTCTGCTCATCTTTGGTGTATCTCTCATCTCTTTTCATACGTGTATTGATACTTGAATTTAAACTGATGGAGATAGCTTGAAAATAAACATTTAAATACAAAAATTGAATTACCCAGGTTGTAATTTTTTCAATCAACAATAGCGATTCTATAGAGGTGATAGTTGAAAGGGAATCTGACCACTCAACACCACTGATCTCCAGCTGGTAATCTTTCGTTGCGAGTAGTTCTTGTTCTAGAATCGAGACGCATCCCTTCGGGGAAGAAACCATTGGAAACTGGCACCTACAGCTAAAAAAGCCAAAAGACAAGTCCTTTCTGCAGGTGGCACCAAGAAGAACACAATGGGCAGCATTTCCTTCTTTGGCGCAAGGTTCTATGGCTGTAGCCTTTATATCTGAAAATAAAAGTGTATTTCAGAAGAAGTAATAAAATTCGAATGACAAAGAAAAGAAAAAAATCTTTACTTTTACTACTGAAAGGATAAAACATGACTAGTTTATCGTATAATATAGTGTTTACGTTTAAATGAACAATTTACTTCATTGCTATTTTTTTACTTTTACACTAAGAAAATTAGTTGCAGCGCAAAATTAACATTTGGGAATATCCATTGTTATTTGCTCGGTTTTTATTATTGAAAAATTTAATTTAAAGTTTAAAAAAGTTCAAACAATCCCGTCGGTAATAGAAGGCAGGTAAATAGTAAAATAAATAAATAGATTAGGAAAAAGACAAATCTCGAAATAATTCAAAAAAAGATAGTAGAATTGTATCAGTTAAAAAAACGTGACAATTACAGTCAATACATGAAAAATGCCAAGTATTTTTTTAAACCATAATTTGTAAATGACTCTTTCTAAACCATTTTTATTTAACCCATTTTTTAACCATTTTTTCTCTTAACAATTTGGCTCAATTGTTTTAAACGTCTTTCTATCATTCCTCATTTTAGAATTCTCCGAAGTGCAGTAAACCCTTTTCAATACTACTCCCCTTTGTTAACTTATGTTTGTTAAAAAAAAAATAAAACTTTTGAAATTGGGAAAGAAAAACAAACAACTTCAGAATAAATCAATTGTTAGTAGTTATTTCATTCTGAAAAGACTAGGGTTTTGAATTGTCGCATAAAACTGGATGTAATGACTTCCCCTGGAATCTAAATATATTATTTTCTTACCCAAAATAACAAATAGCCAAAAAATAATAAGAAAATACCTAATTGTAAAGTAAAGTGTAAGACAAAATAAATATTTTTAACAAAGACATATCTTGAAATAATTATAACAAACATAACAATTTTGTATCTATTAACCTGAAAAAAGCCATTTAAAATGAAGTTGATTTTAATTCAAATTAATATACAAAAATTCTGATGAAATAGAAATAAAATCATCAGAATAAGTCAATTGCTAGTATTTTTTTGGTTCTGAGCAAACTAAGTGTTTGACATCTATCATGAAACAAAGGATTAAGACCTCCACTAGGACCCAAAGATACTATTTTTCTACCTAAAATAAGTAATTACCAAAAAACAAATATTATGATTTTGTTTTTTTTTTCAATCTAAAGAAAACCTTGTTGAATTTTTTTTTAGAGAAACAATAAGTCTTACCAATGCATCCACCAATGTATGGAAGAAAACCTAGAGGACAAATACACTCAAAATATCCAGGCTGATTGATGCAGGAGGCAGATTCTGTTCCACAGGCATTTGAGTCTTCACATTCATCAATGTCCAAACAAACTCCCTCTTTAGCAACAAATCTTGAATAAAAAAAGAAAATCAATGTTAATTGAAGAATAAATTACAATAAATTTCAAAATGATATTTAGCTTACTAGGATGGCTTTGATTTTAAGATTTAATAGTTTTACATACTTTTTAATATAAGATTGAATTTTAAATTTAACACTTCTACCTTAAAAACTAAACTAGCTGACTTGGCAAGGTTTTTTTTTTATTAAATATAAAACTCTGGATTAAGCATAAGCTTGCCCTCAAGACGATATAGATATATGTCTTTTGAAATACGATAGTTGTCATAGTGCTATAACAACGTTCAAATCCTTCTAAATCACCATAAAAGCTCAATTTAGGACTTTTTTATTAGTTAATCAAACTAAACATTATATTTCTTAGGTTCATGTAAGTATATAAGAAGATTTATACTACATTTAGAAGTTAACTTACCCCTTGCTGCAAGCACATTTCAAAACTGAGTCTGAACAGGAAGCAAATTCATCCCCTCCAGACTGACATTTGGAAGTATCGCAAGGTGGCGAGACTAATTCGAAATTTAGGGTGTTCAAGTCAAACTGCAGAAGTTGTAATCCTGGTATGACTAAAACCTTTTGACCACCAAGGACTGTTAATGCAAGTTGGAGATTATCTGCAGCAGAAAGTGATATGTCGCTTAGGATTCTCAGCTCCAGTTGCACACGTGAATTCAATTTCACAATAGATATTGAAAATTGTTCGTAACCAAAACTTCTTACCTGTAAATGGAACAAACGCGTATGAACAAAAAGTCTCTAAATGAATTTACTTTTATTTTATTGCTAAGCAATTTAATCTCGATAAATAGTAGAGATTTTTTGTCTTTTACAGTTTATTAGTGTTTCTGCTATTCATTGGCTGAAAGACTGTACAAGAAAATGAATATTAACAAAAATAAAGGGGAAATTTAATGATTTTTATTTTGTATTTATATTCATATTTTACTACTTTTTTTCGTGATATAATATCCTTTCTTATATTTTAATGTTCTTTTATGTCTTTTGAAAATAAACTTTAGATGCTATCCTATAGCCCCCTGATTTATCAAATCAAATTATTTTTAACTTGAACTTGCATTCTTATTGACATCCGAGAATAGACACGTATTAAGGTCAATATTTATATAAATCACGTGCTCAGATTTTCAAATTTCGTACTTTTCTGAAATTAGGTGCGTGTATTTGGCTTCTTTGTAAAGAGGAAAAATTAAAGCCACTTTAACGATTTTTTGTGAATGAAAATGAGAGAAAAGAAAAGGAAAAGAAAAGGGAGAGAGAGAGACTGAGGAGGGGGAGTGGAAAGAGAGAGAGAGAGAGAGAGAAAGGGTGGGAGATTGGAAAATGAACAAGTTTTTTTTTAAGCAGGACCATTAAACAGTAGTTGGCTTCCTTCGGTTTTGGATAAACTTTTTTTGTTTTAATGAGTATAAAATTGACTTTTAAGCAAATACTTACAGCTAAATTTATTGCAGTAATTAGGGTAATGTATTTTGCAGATGCGGTGTTATCGTAGTCGGAGATCCATTGATTATTCAGTTGAATTGAAACTTTCTGCTCAACAAATCGAGATAGAGAAGGATCTAAAAAAAGAAACTAATGTAAATTATCGTTCGCAATTAATAAATAAAATAGAGGTCCTGCATACACACTCATAACTTATCTTTTTAATACATACTAGTCACAATCTTTTTTTATGAGAAATTTGTCATCCTACGGTTATAATAGAGTTTTTCAAAACAGTATGATCTAAAAGCAGTTAGATGGAAAACAATAAAATCTACTTTCGTTAAATATTTTCCGTTTTATGTTTTATATTTATGTATTCTTATTAGCACATTTATTACACTATAATTATACTTTCTTAAGACACCTTGCACAACAAGGGCTCACATATACACATACAAACACAAAAATGCTGCCAGAGAGACACACAAGTCGATTCCCCATTATTTGATAGCTGCTGTTGCCCCAGCAGGAATCCCTAAAACCCATAAACTATGGTAATTTTCCCTTATTATTGAGAGTGAATATTCTTACGGAACATTATTATGAGGATGAGAAAGATTTTCTTTTTTTTCACTGCGTTGAGACTAGATGATTTTATTTCTTAGTATTTGGTTTTAATAATGGCATTTTTCGTTTAAAAGATATCAAAAACAATATAAAAATAGCATCCCTGATGTTCTGTTTGTGTATTTGTTTTCTTTTTTATCCTAAATGAGGGGACTTACTATGAAGCACTGAAAATTATCCTAAGATATTTTTGAAGTTGTTGAATGGGACGGTGTTAACGACAGTTTAGGAAGACGAGTGATCAGAGAATTTAATACTATATGAATGGAAAATAATTAAAATTGTAGATACTCTATTTAAAGCTTACAATTTTTCAAAGGAAGACAAAATACGGATGGAGAAATTCAAATATTAGTTTTTGATTGTTTATAGTCTAAATTGTGCTTCGAACTTTGATTTTACCTACTGTACATTCTGTTTTACATTCCAAAGAATAGAATACTGTAAATTTCCCCGAACCTGAATTAATATATCTTCTTTGTCTTCTGCTATTCTTATCGTTTTCAATGTAGCTATGACTGTCACGTAATTAGAGGTTTGAAACCTATATAACATAGCGTCAATCGAGAGTTTTCTTGTCGAAGAACAAGAACAACCTTTTGATACAAGGCTAAAAGCATTAACAGGATACAGATGACGTCCGAAAACTTTTCTAAGTTTTTGGTTTCTCCAATTTATATATTTGAAAATAATTTACACAATTCCAAATTAACACCAGACAAATGCTGAATTAATGTTGAAACAAATGAGAGATGATGCTAATAAATATTTTCAAGTTATCAATTATGACTATAGTGCAAAAAATTACCTAATGATAACAATTAAAAGTTATTACCTAGTTTGCAACTTCCTTCGATCAAGGTTTGTGGGAAAGGACAGGTACATTGGAATCCAACTTCACTGGCTATCACTGTACAACTTTGTCCCGGTAGACAAGCATCATCAGTACAAAGGCTGGCATCGATTTGTACGACTAAAAAACAACGAATTAAAATACAATCGAATAACATCTATTGCAGGTTGAGTTATTTTGGTTATTATATTACGGGTTAAACAAACAAAAAAGTGTTACAACATTTTTATCGATTTACTACATTTTGATATAAAAGATTTGCATCATATGCAATAAGAAGAACAAGAATGTAAGAGCATAGAAGAATGTGTATGTAAGAGTGTGCAAAAAAAAATTGGTAAAGTATATGTTAGACTAAAGAATAATAACAGAAGTATTATGAGAACGACTATTAAAAAAGATTACAATATAGTTAGATGAATTTATTGCCCATCATAACTGTAAGATACAACGCTGATGGAGCAATGAAGAAAGAAAAGGAAAAGAAACAAAAAAAAATTGACAAATAAAAACAATACCAAAACAAAGAAGAGTTGACAAGAGAAAAATACAATTAAGAACAGTTAAATGTGAAAACTAACACATGATCAAGGAAAAAAAAATTCATAGGTGCTTTCACAATGATTCTACCTCCAATACCTCTTATTTTCTTTTTTGCTTCGCGGACACTGGACTAAAATTTACGTACTGCCAGAACAGGGAGCTATTGTTAGTCCAGAGAGGCAGTCGTTGCAAATAGTTTGCATTCTTGTAGTAATACTTCAGTATATCCTTAATGTTTAAGAAGAGACCCAAATGATGCAAGGGTGAGCAGATACAGAGGTACGGCAGTTAAATTTAAACTTTAATACAACTAGTAATCAATGTGCGTTCATAGATTTTCTGGCAAGACTGTATTTAAGAAATTGACATGAGACGTGAAGAATTGACCCCATTTGGAAACCAAGATTTGAGCGCCGATTTGAACGCAATGATTGAGCGGTGATTAATGAAGTATTACTTTGATTAAATTGATAGCCAGTACTTTAATCAAAAAAATCAAAAATTTTGCTCAGAGAATAAGCAGCCATCAATTGAAGTAGTTGACATTGATCCATCTTACCTTTTTCAGAAATCAAGCTAGCAGTCTTTATTGAAATGTCTATTCCTGGGACGATCAACTCTAGAATCGAATCTAATAAAGAAAAATCACTGAGTGTCAAGGAAACTTTTGCTTCAACCCCGACACTATTGCTTCGAATAAAGGAGATCACCTGACATACACTGACATCTAGGTCAGTTACACTGGAAATAAGCTGATCCTTCAAAATTGTATTGAACTGAAAAAACAAATTTGCATCAATCCCTTTTTATTAGTCATGTTAAATATTCTCACAAAAACACTTTAATTCGATGGCATGCTTGATTTAAGGCTGTTTATCAAAAGGGGATATATTAAAAACGGCTAAACGTGTTAGATTGGAACGTTCAAGGAAAGAGAGGGGCATGTTTATTTGACCAATTTGTGGCATGTGGACGCTACTAATATTACTAACATCATTACTACTAGTACTGCTACTACCACTACTACTACTATTGCTACTAGTACTACTACTATTAACACTCTTACTACTATTACTACTACAATTACTACTGCTAATACTATGGTGGTAACCCTATCCTCAATAAATTGCTCTTTTAGCTCCAGCAGAAAATTCACTTTACCACTCGAAAAATGTATGCGTGCCTACCAAAAAATACTATACGTAAATTGGGCAAATTTTACAATTTATTGAGCTTTCTCCAGCAGTTGTTGGGGTTCGTGTTATCTCCAAACGCATATTTTTTCAGCATTTCAACTATTTTAATTAAAATCTCTATTTCGACACTCATCCGTGAACTGTCGTCTGGCAAAAAATATATATATTCTACATTTTTTTAAGATAAGAGCTTGAAACCAATACAGTGGGGTTCTCTGATACGCTGAATGAGATGATGTGATTTTCATTAAGATTCTATAGCTTTGAATAAGACTAATACTATTAACACTATTACTATTACTATTACTACTGCTAATACACTACCAAAAAAATACTATACAAAAATTGGACAACTTTAACAATTTATTGAGCTTTCTCCAGCAGTTGAGGGAGTTCATGTTACCTCCAAACGCATATTTTTTCGGCCTTTAAACTATTTTAATTAAAATGTCTATTTCGACACGCATCCGTGATCTGTCGTCTGGCAAAAAATACTTATTCCACATTTTTTTAAGATAATAGCTTGAAATCTCTACAGTGGGTTTGTCTGATACGCTGAATCAGATGATGTGATTTTCATTAAGATTCTTTAGATTTTGAATCATGATTCTATTACTTTTATTTAATTTTCCCCTTTTTTTGTAAATGAGGCATATTTTCTCCGGCTCGTGACTCATGATATGTAAAATTAACCTTATTAAATTATATATTTTCAATTAACATAGTAAGCGAATTCTTTTATTATATCTATTGGTGTCAAATTTCCGTTTATTAGAGTTTCGGTTACAGTTGAGCCGGGATGCTCCAAACTCATGCTCCTAACTCATAATTCGAATGGCATGCTGAATGGATATTTGAACATATCAAATTCACTACATGCCTTCAAAATTGTCAAAAGGGAGTATCAGCTATAATACGAGAAAGATCGAGGGTATTACTTTGAAACATTAAGGGAACGTAAAAAAAGGGTTAATCAATATTTGCCTATAATCAAGCTAGTATAAGATGTCGGTTATATTTGATGAGCCTATCAGATACCTAAAGACTATGCAGATTTTAATTTCATGTATTTGAATATTTTCCTCCTTTCTATTTATGGTACGAGGGACGTTTTGTCCAACATATAAATAGCAGCCCAAAACGTGGATTGTTATAGAGAAAATTCGAAATTATTTAAAATTTTCTTTTCTTGACCAACAAAAAAAAGACTAAGTGAATTGGAAATAAAAAATTTGGAAATATTTTCCCAGACAAGAGGTTTTCCAAAGAAAAGTAACGAGTAATATCAAATGCAATATGAGCAAAAATAAAGTAAAATAGTTTTCGATGCGAAAAACTACCGTACAAAAACATTAAATAATGACCTCAAACACAAAGGGTAGTAGAAATAATGTCCCCTGGGTCTTCAAGAA
Source organism: Artemia franciscana (assembly GCF_032884065.1). Classification (NCBI taxonomy): domain Eukaryota; kingdom Metazoa; phylum Arthropoda; class Branchiopoda; order Anostraca; family Artemiidae; genus Artemia; species Artemia franciscana. Next base: position 50,056,007 of record NC_088865.1, read on the forward strand.
AATTGAATGTAACTTGAACTTTACTCAAAACAAATCCCATTTTAATAGTGTATTTTTTTAGCTTTATTAGCTTCTAAATTTTTAAGACGTTCAGGAAAGAATATCAGATTGTATCAAAACTTCAATCCACATTTCAATCTTATAAAAAATAAAATCACATAGCTCGAAACAAATATTATTTTCAGTAAAGTTAATACTAAATTTCTGTATTTAGAAGGCTTAGAGATTATTTGTTTTTTGGTGGATTCTGCTTGTTTTAAGTTCGACTTAATTTCTGCTCATCTTTGGTGTATCTATCATCTCTTTTCATACGTGTATTGATACTTGAATTTAAACTGATGGAGATAGCTTGAAAATAAACATTTAAATACAAAAATTGAATTACCCAGGTTGTAATTTTTTCAATCAACAATAGCGATTCTATAGAGGTGATAGTTGAAAGGGAATCTGACCACTCAACACCACTGATCTCCAGCTGGTAATCTTTCGTTGCGAGTAGTTCTTGTTCTAGAATCGAGACGCATCCCTTCGGGGAAGGAACCATTGGAAACTGGCACCTACAGCTAAAAAAGCCAAAAGACAAGTCCTTACTGCAGGTGGCACCAAGAAGAACACACTGGGCAGCATTTTCTTCTTTGGCGCAAGGTTCTATGGCTGTAGCCTTTATATCTGAAAATAAAAGTGGATTTCAGAAGAAGTAATAAGATTCGAATGACAAAGAAAAGAAAAAAATCTTTACTTTCACTACTGAAAGGATAAAACATGACTAGTTTATCGTATAATATAGTGTTTACGTTTAAATGAACAATATATTTCATTGCTATTTTTTTACTTTTACACTAAGAAAATTAGTTGCAGCGCAAAATTAACATTTGGGAATATCCATTGTTATTTGCTCAGTTTTTATTATTGAAAAATTCAATTTAAAGTTTAAAAAAGTTCAAACAATCCCGTCGGTAATAGAAGGCAGGTAAATAGTAAAATAAATAAATAGATTAGGAAAAAGACAAATCTCGAAATAATTCAAAAAAAGATAGTAGAATTGTATCAGTTAAAAAACGTGACAATTACAGTCAATACATGAAAAATGCCAAGTATTTTTTTAAACCATAATTTGTAAATGACTCTCTCTAAACCATTTTTATTTAACCCATTTTTTAACCATTTTTTCTCTTAACAATTTGGCTCAATTGTTTTAAACGTCTTTCTATCATTCCTCATTTCAGAATTCTCCGAAGTGCAGTAAACCCTTTTCAACACTACTCCCCTTTGTTAACTTATGTTTGTTAAAAAAAAAATAAAACTTTTGAAATTGGGAAAGAAAAACAAACAATCTTCAGAATAAATCAATTGTTAGTAGTTATTTCATTCTGAAAAGACTAGGGTTTTGAATTGTCGCATAAAACTGGAGGTTATGACTTCCCCTGGAATCTAAATATATTATTTTCTTACCCAAAATAACAAATAGCCAAAAAATAGTAAGAAAATACCTAATTGTAAAGTAAAGTGTAAGACAAAATAAATATTTTTAACAAAGACATATCTTGAAATAATTATAACAAACATAATGTATTTTTATCGGTTAAAATATGGGGCAATTAGAGTCAATATATAAAAAGTGATACGGATTTTTTTAAGAAGCATAATTTTTGGATGACCGTCTCTAAGCATTTTTGCCAAGCCTAGTAAACCCAAAAGCGGCTGGATATGCTCTATTTTCTTAAACTAACTCTAGTGTTCACCATTTCGATATCCATCGAACTCCAATAAATCCACTTCCAAAACCCCTTTGTTGATTTATGTTCAAAAAAAGGTAAAACTTTTCCAATTTGAAAAGAATAGAAATGGGAGAAAAAGGGAACAATTTTGTATCTATTAACCTGAAAAAAGCCATTTAAAATGAAGTTGATTTTAATTCAAGTTAATATACAAAAAATTCTGATGAAATTAAAATAAAATCATCAGAATAAGTCAATTGCTAGTATTTTTTTGTTCTGAGCAAACTAAGTTTTTGACATATTTCATGAAACAAAGGATTAAGACCTCCACTAGGACCCAAAGATACTATTTTTCTACCTAAAATAAGTAATTACCAAAAAACAAATATTATGATTTTGTTTTTTTTTTCAATCTAAAGAAAACCTTGTTCAATTTTTTTTTAGAGAAACAATAAGTCTTACCAATGCATCCACCAATGTATGGAAGAAAACCTAGAGGACAAATACACTCAAAATATCCAGGCTGATTGATGCAGGAGGCAGATTCTGTTCCACAGGCATTTGAGTCTTCACATTCATCAATGTCCAAACAAACTCCCTCTTTAGCAACAAATCTTGAATAAAAAAAGAAAATCAATGTTAATTGAAGAATAAATTACAATAAATTTCAAAATGATATTTAGCTTACTAGGATGGCTTTGATTTTAAGATTTAATAGTTTTACATACTTTTTAATATAAGATTGAATTTTAAATTTAACACTTCTACCTTAAAAACTAAACTAGCTGACTTGGCAAGGTTTTTTTTTTTTATTAAATATAAAACTCTGGATTAAGCATAAGCTTGCCCTCAAGACGATATAGATATATGTCTTTTGAAATACGATAGTTGTTATAGTGCTATAACAACGTTTAAATCCTTCTAAATCACCATAAAAGCTCAATTTAGGACTTTTTTTATTAGTTAATCAAACTAAACATTATATTTCTTAGGTTTATGTAAGTATATAAGAAGATTTATACTACATTTAGAAGTTAACTTACCCCTTGCTGCAAGCACATTTCAAAACTGAGTCTGAACAGGAAGCAAATTCATCCCCTCCTGACTGACATTTGGAAGTATCGCAAGGTGGCGAGACTAATTCGAAATTTAGGGTGTTCAAGTCAAACTGCAGAAGTTGTAATCCTGGTATGACTAAAACCTTTTGACCACCAAGGACTGTTAATGCAAGTTGGAGATTATCTGCAGCAGAAAGTGATATGTCGCTTAGGATTCTCAGCTCCAGTTGCACACGTGAATTCAATTTCACAATAGATATTGAAAATTGTTCGTAACCAAAACTTCTTACCTGTAAATGGAACAAACGCGTATGAACAAAAAGTCTCTAAATGAATTTACTTTTATTTTATTGCTAAGCAATTTAATCTCGATAAATAGTAGAGATTTTTTGTCTTTTACAGTTTATTAGTGTTTCTGCTATTCATTGGCTGAAAGACTGTACAAGAAAATGAATATTAACAAAAATAAAGGGGAAATTTAATGATTTTTATTTTGTATTTATATTCATATTTTACTACTTTTTTTCGTGATATAATATCCTTTCTTATATTTTAATGTTCTTTTATGTCTTTTGAAAATAAACTTTAGATCCTATCCTATAGCCCCCTGATTTATCAAATCAAATCATTTTTAACTTGAACTTGCATTCTTATTGACATCCGAGAATAGACACGTATTAAGGTCAATATTTATATAAATCACGTGCTCTAATTTTCAAATTTCGTACTTTTCTGAAATTAGGTGCGTGTATTTGGCTTCTTTGTAAAGAGGACAAATTAAAGCCACTTTAACGATTTTTTTGTGAATGAAAATGAGAGAAAAGAAAAGGAAAAGAAAAGGGAGAGAGAGAGACTGAGGAGGGGGAGTGGAAAGAGAGAGAGAGAGAGAAAGGGTGGGAGATTGGAAACTGAACAAGTTTTTTTTTAAGCAGGACCATTAAACAGTAGTTGGCTTCCTTCGGTTTTGGATAAACTTTTTTTGTTTTAATGAGTATAAAATTGACTTTTAAGCAAATACTTACAGCTAAATTTATTGCAGTAATAAGGGTAATGTATTTTGCAGATGCGGTGTTATCGTAGTCGGAGATCCATTGATTATTCAGTTGAATTGAAACTTTCTGCTCAACAAATCGAGATAGAGAAGGATCTAAAAAAAGAAACTAATGTAAATTATCGTTCGCAATTAATAAATAAAATAGAGGTCCTGCATACACACTCATAACTTATCTTTTTAACACATACTAGTCACAATCTTTTTTTATGAGAAATTTGTCATCCTACGGTTATAATAGAGTTTTTCAAAACAGTATGATCTAAAAGCAGTTAGATGGAAAACAATAAAATCTACTTTCGTTAAACATTTTCCGTTTTATGTTTTATATTTATGTATTCTTATTAGCACATTTATTACACTGTAATTATACTTTCTTAAGACACCTTGCACAACAAGGGCTCACATATATACACACAAACACAAAAATGCTGCCAGAGAGACACACAAGTCGATTCCCCATTATTTGATAGCTGCTGTTGCCCCAGCAGGAATCCCTAAAACCCATAAACTATGGTAATTTTCCCTTATTATTGAGAGTGAATATTCTTACGGAACATTATTATGAGGATGAGAAAGATTTTCTTTTTTTTCACTGCGTTGAGACTAGATGATTTTATTTCTTAGTATTTGGTTTTAATAATGGCATTTTTCGTTTAAAAGATATCAAAAACAATATAAAAATAGCATCCCTGATGTTCTGTTTGTGTATTTGTTTTCTTTTTTATCCTAAATGAGGGGACTTACTATGAAGCACTGAAAATTATCCCAAGATATTTTTGAAGTTGTTGAATGGGACGGTGTTAACGACAGTTTAGGAAGACGAGTGATCAGAGAATTTAATACTATATGAATGGAAAATAATTAAAATTGTAGATACTCTATTTAAAGCTTACAATTTTTCAAAGGAAGACAAAATACGGATGGAGAAATTCAAATATTAGTTTTTGATTGTTTATAGTCTAAATTGTGCTTCGAACTTTGATTTTACCTACTGTACATTCTGTTTTACATTCCAAAGAATAGAATACTGTAAATTTCCCCGAACCTGAATTAATATATCTTCTTTGTCTTCTGCTATTCTTATCGTTTTAAATGTAGCTATGACTGTCGCGTAATTAGAGGTTTGAAACCTATATAACATAGCGTCAATCGAGAGTTTTCTTGTCGAAGAACAAGAACAACCTTTTGATACAAGGCTAAAAGCATTAACAGGATACAGATGACGTCCGAAAACTTTTCTAAGTTTTTGGTTTCTCCAATTTATATATTTGAAAATAATTTACACAATTCCAAATTAACACCAGACAAATGCTGAATTAATGTTGAAACAAATGAGAGATGATGCTAATAAATATTTTCAAGTTATCAATTATGACTATAGTGCAAAAAATTACCTAATGATAACAATTAAAAGTTATTACCTAGTTTGCAACTTCCTTCGATCAAGGTTTGTGGGAAAGGACAGGTACATTGGAATCCAACTTCACTGGCTATCACTGTACAACTTTGTCCCGGTAGACAAGCATCATCAGTACAAAGGCTGGCATCGATTTGTACGACTAAAAAACAACGAATTAAAATACAATCGAATGAACATCTATTGCAAGTTGAATTATGCTGGTTATTATATTACGGGTTAAACAAACAAGAAATGTGTTACAGCATTTTTATCGATTTACTACATTTTGATATAAAAGATTTGGATCATATGCAATAAGAAGAACCAGAATGTAAGAGCATAGAAGAATGTGTATGTAAGAGTGTGCAAAAAAAAATTGGTAAAGTATATGTTAGACTAAAGAATAATAACAGAAGTATTATGAGAACGACTAATAAAAAAGATTATAATATAGTTAGATGAATTTATTGCCCATCATAACTGTAAGATACAACGCTGATGGAGTAATGAAGAAAGAAAAGGAAAAGAAACAAAAAAAAATTGATATATACAAACAATACCAAAACAAAGAAGAACTGACAAGAGAAAAATACAATTAAGAACAGTTAAATGTGAAAACTAACACATGATCAAGGAAAAAAAATTTCATAGGTGCTTTCACAATGATTCTACCTCCAATGCCTCTTATTTTCTTTTTTGCTTCGCGGACACTGGACTAAAATTTACGTACTGCCAGAACAGGGAGCTATTGTTAGTCCAGAGAGGCAGTCGTTGCGAATAGTTTGCATTCTTGTAGTAATACTTCAGTATATCCTTAATCTTTAAGAAGAGACCCAAATGATGCAAGGGTGAGCAGATACAGAGGTACGGCAGTTAAATTTAAACTTTAATACAACTAGTAATCAATGTGCGTTCATAGATTTTCTGGCAAGACTGTATTTAAGAAATTGACATGAGACGTGAAGAATTGACCCCATTTGGAAACCAAGATTTGAGCGCCGATTTGAACGCAATGATTGAGCGGTGATTAATGAAGTATTACTTTGATTAAATTGATAGCCAGTACTTTAATACTTCCTATCAAAAAAATCAAAAATTTTGCTCAGAGAATAAGCAGCCATCAATTGAAGTAGTTGACATTGATCCATCTTACCTTTTTCAGAAATCAAGCTAGCAGTCTTTATTGAAATGTCTATTCCTGGGACGATCAACTCTAGAATCGAATCTAATACAGAAAAATCACTAAGTGTCAAGGAAACTTTTGCTTCAACCCCGACACTATTGCTTCGAATAAAGGAGATCACCTGACATACACTGACATCTAGGTCAGTTACACTGGATATAAGCTGATCCTTCAAAATTGTGTTGAACTGAAAAAACAAATTTGCATCAATCCCTTTTTATTAGTCATGTTAAATATTCTCACAAAAACACTTTAATTCGATGGCATGCTTGATTTAAGGCTGTTTATCAAAAGGGGATATATTAAAAACGGCTAAACGTGTTAAATTGGAACGTTCAAGGAAAGAGAGGGGCATGTTTATTTGACCAATTTGTGGTATGTGCACGCTACTAATACTACTAACATCATTACTACTAGTACTGCTACTACCACTACTACTACTATTGCTACTACTACTACTACTATTAACACTCTTACTAGTATTACTACTACAATTACTACTGCTAATACTATGGTGGTAACCCTATCCTCAATAAATTGCTCTTTTAGCTCCAGCAGAAAATTCACTTTACCACTCGAAAAATGTATGCGTGCCTACCAAAAAATACTATACGTAAAATTGGGCAAATTTTACAATTTATTGAGCTTTCTCCAGCAGTTGTTGGGGTTCGTGTTATCTCCAAACGCATATTTTTTCAGCATTTCAACTATTTTAATTAAAATCTCTATTTCGACACTCATCCGTGAACTGTCGTCTGGCAAAAAATATATATATTCTACATTTTTTTAAGATAAGAGCTTGAAACCAATACAGTGGGGTTCTCTGATACGCTGAATGAGATGATGTGATTTTCATTAAGATTCTATAGCTTTGAATAAGACTAATACTATTAACACTATTACTATTACTATTACTACTGCTAATACACTACCAAAAAAATACTATACAAAAATTGGACAACTTTAACAATTTATTGAGCTTTCTCCAGCAGTTGAGGGAGTTCGTGTTACCTCCAAACGCATATTTTTTCGGCCTTTAAACTATTTTGATTAAAATGTCTATTTCGACACGCATCCGTGATCTGTCGTCTGGCAAAAAATACTTATTCCACATTTTTTTAAGTTAATAGCTTGAAATCTCTACAGTGGGTTTGTCTGATACGCTGAATCAGATGATGTGATTTGCATTAAGATTCTTTAGATTTTGAATCATGATTCTATTACTTTTATTTAATTTTCCATTTTTTTGTAAATGAGGCATATTTTCTCCGGCTCGTGACTCATGATATGTAAAATTAACCTTATTAAATTATATATTTTCAATTAACATAGTAAGCGAATTCTTTTATTATATCTATTGGTGTCAAATTTCCGTTTATTGTGTTGCGAGAGCAACACTTTGGTTTTGTCCCGTTTTTTTTTGTTTTTTTTTTTCCTATGCCGCCGATCTCAGCTTATTCCTGGAAAATGGTAAGGGTCTAACCTGTGCGGTTTTTACGGAAAGTGTGGACCTCAGGCCGGATTGATGAATATGACATTACATTTTGGAAAGCTCCGTAGAACTCTTGCCTGGGGCCAAAAAGGATGGTTTTTGCTTGTCCTCGAGCCAGAGCCTATGGTGTGCGAAGTGAAGTGGAGTTATATAGCCTATGTCAGAGAGGAGTATCTGAAGTTGTGCAGCCAAGCTTTCGTTTCATCAAACCATGTTTCTGCTTTCGAGTGGAAAGCTCCGTTCTAGCAGGCAAGCAGGCAGGCACCAGTTTCAAATTGAAGATGGACTAAAATCTATAAGTGTTAAATATATGCGGTAGTTCCCCGGCCCTACAGCCAATATATCTTCTTTGAGTGATAAATAGAAAAATTTACAGAAACAAAAAAAGTGTGATTTTCCCATGGGTCCGAAAGTGCTGCCATCTATTGTTTCTAGCCATTTCTGTTCGTGATTTCAGCTGACTTTACCATTCTTTTTTTTCTACTTGGGATTGCAATAGAGAAATGGTATCAGATATACCTCTTAAACTTTAAAAGTTCTCTCATTGCTAAAGAAATTAGAGCTTATCCTTTGCTCCTTTCTAAGTGGTGGTGTTAGAAAGTTGGCCTCCGGCAAAAAAGTCAACTTTTGAACTAAGACAGATAGAATTTTTTTTTTCAATGACAATCGATAGACCTTGATGAGCTGATTAAAGTATATGTCATCCATTTTTTGTTACAAAAATTCCTTCATGACATACACCAGTTTGAAAGTTTCAAGGGGTTGACAACTTCAGTGGTAAGGTACACACTTGAACCAAAAATAGGCCGATACCAATTGTGAGATATGTAGGGGACTTCCAAGCAACAGTTGATTATTAGCTTATAATCATCTTTGGCAATGAGGGGTTTGCAACTTTTGCTGATTGGTGTACCTATTATCTGTGTCTGGTGTAATTGATGGTAAGAACAACTTGGTTCCCGATTGTAAGACATGTAGGGGAGTTGTAAGTAATAATCGGCTGTTAGGCTACAATGACTTCAGCGACAAGGGGTTTGGAACTTTTGCTAGTTGGTGTACCCATTATTTGTTTCCGGTGAACTTGGATGTATATCCCGGGAGAGGGACTTGTAAGTAAGAATTGGTTGCTAGAGGAGGCTCACGAGGGGCTACAAATTTGTGCAAATTGGTACACATCTATGGAATCAGGGACCCATAAATTTCCTGTAATGACTCGCCATCCAATAATAAGCGATCCTGGATGGCGAGTCATTACAGGAAATTTATGGGTCCCTGATGGTATTTTGATCCTGAAAAGTTACAGATAGCTTTATAATACCAACTAGATTACATAAGATAATGTTCCAAGTTTCCATCCGTCACGATGTCTTCGATTGAAAAGGATAAAGTTCAACCGGCTGCAAAGTGACATTTAGGGGCCTAGTAAGTAATAATCGGCTGTTAGTGTGGACCTCGGGCCGGATTGATGAATATGACATTATATTTTGGAAAGCTCCGTACGACTCTTGCCTGGGGCCAAAAAGGATGGTTTTTGCTTGTCCTCGAGCCAAAGCCTATGGTGTGCAAAGGATAAAGTTCAACTGGCTGCGAAGTCAATTTAGTCCCTTCTTCCAATATTTTTTTTTTTTTCAACCCTGAGGAATAGCCGTTGATCATCTGATTACTGATTGTGTTATTCTTTGTCTCTCACGGAAGAGGGACTTGTAAGCAAGAATGGGTTGCTAAAGGAGGTTCATGAGGGGCTACAAATTTGTGCAAATTGGTGCACATCTATGGTATTTGATCCTGAAAAGTTACGGATAGTTTTATAATACCAACTAGATTATATAAGATAATGTTCCAAGTTTCCATCCGTCATGATGTCTACGATTGAAAAGGATAAAGTTCAACTGGCTGCAAACTCAATTTAGTCCCCTTTTCCGATATTCTTTTGCTGTTGTTTTTTCAACGCTGAAGAATTTGATCATGTGATTACTGATTGTGTTCTTCTTTGAATATGCCGTTTTGAAAGCTTTGATAGTTTTGACAACTTCAGCATTTAACCGATAGCGAAGAAACAAAACCAAAGTGTTGCTCTCGCAACACTTTAATCGGCAAAGCCGGACAAAGGTTGCCGCAACACTTCACGTTGCCCAGGCAACGTAGGTCTAGTTAGAGTTTCGGTTACAGTTGAGCCGGGATGCTCCAAACTCATAATTCGAATGGCATGCTGAATGGATATTTGAACATATCAAATTCACTACATGCGTTCAAAATTGTCAAAAGGGAGTATCAGCTATAATACGAGAAAGATCGAGGGTATTACTTTGAAACATTAAGGGAACGTAAAAAAAGGGTTAATCAATATTTGCCTATAATCAAGCTAGTATAAGATGTCGGTTATATTTGATGAGCCTATCAGATACCTAAAGACTATGCAGATTTTAATTTCATATATTTGAATATTTTCCTCCTTTCTATTTATGGTACGAGGGACGTTTTGCCCAACATATAAATAGTAGCCCAAAACGTGGATTGTTATAGAGAAAATTCGAAATTATTTAAAATTTTCTTTTCTTGACCAACAAAAAAAAAAGACTAAGTGAATTGGAAATAAAAAATTTGGAAATATTTTCCCAGACAAGAGGTTTTCCAAAGAAAAGTAACGAGTAATATCAAATGCAATATGAGCAAAAATAAAGTAAAATAGTTTTCGATGCGAAAAACTACCGTACAAAAACATTAAATAACGACCTCAAACACAAAGGGTAGTAGAAATAATGTCCCCTGGGTCTTCAAGAAAATTGAATGTAACTTGAACTTTACTCAAAACAAATCCCATTTTAATAGTGTATTTTTTTTAGCTTTATTAGCTTCTAAATTTTTAAGACGTTCAGGAAAGAATATCAGATTGTATCAAAACTTCAATCCACATTTCAATCTTATAAAAAATAAAATCACATAGCTCGAAACAAATATTATTTTCAGTAAAGTTAATACTAAATTTCTGTATTTAGTGTATTTGTTTTTTGGTGGATTCTGCTTGTTTTAAGTTCGACTTAATTTCTGCTCATCTTTGGTGTATCTATCATCTCTTTTCATACGTGTATTGATACTTGAATTTAAACTGATGGAGATAGCTTGAAAATAAACATTTAAATACAAAAATTGAATTACCCAGGTTGTAATTTTTTCAATCAACAATAGCGATTCTATAGAGGTGATAGTTGAAAGGGAATCTGACCACTCAACACCACTGATCTCCAGCTGGTAATCTTTCGTTGCGAGTAGTTCTTGTTCTAGAATCGAGACGCATCCCTTCGGGGAAGGAACCATTGGAAACTGGCACCTACAGCTAAAAAAGCCAAAAGACAAGTCCTTACTGCAGGTGGCACCAAGAAGAACACACTGGGCAGCATTTTCTTCTTTGGCGCAAGGTTCTATGGCTGTAGCCTTTATATCTGAAAATAAAAGTGTATTTCAGAAGAAGTAATAAGATTCGAATGACAAAGAAAAGAAAAAAATCTTTACTTTCACTACTGAAAGGATAAAACATGACTAGTTTATCGTATAATATAGTGTTTACGTTTAAATGAACAATATATTTCATTGCTGTTTTTTTACTTTTACACTAAGAAAATTAGTTGCAGCGCAAAATTAACATTTGGGAATATCCATTGTTATTTGCTCAGTTTTTATTATTGAAAAATTCAATTTAAAGTTTAAAAAAGTTCAAACAATCCCGTCGGTAATAGAAGGCAGGTAAATAGTAAAATAAATAAATAGATTAGGAAAAAGACAAATCTCGAAATAATTCAAAAAAAGATAGTAGAATTGTATCAGTTAAAAAACGTGACAATTACAGTCAATACATGAAAAATGCCAAGTATTTTTTTAAACCATAATTTGTAAATGACTCTCTCTAAACCATTTTTATTTAACCCATTTTTTAACCATTTTTTCTCTTAACAATTTGGCTCAATTGTTTTAAACGTCTTTCTATCATTCCTCATTTCAGAATTCTCCGAAGTGCAGTAAACCCTTTTCATCACTACTCCCCTTTGTTAACTTATATTTGTTAAAAAAAAATAAAACTTTTGAAATTGGGAAAGAAAAACAAACAATCTTCAGAATAAATCAATTGTTAGTAGTTATTTCATTCTGAAAAGACTAGGGTTTTGAATTGTCGCAATAAAACTGGAGGTTATGACTTCCCCTGGAATCTAAATATATTATTTTCTTACCCAAAATATCAAATAGCCAAAAAATAGTAAGAAAATACCTAATTGTAAAGTAAAGTGTAAGACAAAATAAATATTTTTAACAAAGACATATCTTGAAATAATTATGACAAACATAATGTATTTTTATCGGTTAAAATATGGGGCAATTAGAGTCAATATATAAAAGGTGATACGGATTTTTTTAAGAAGCATAATTTTTGGATGACCGTCTCTAAGCATTTTTGCCAAGCCTAGTAAACCCAAAAGCGGCTGGATATGCTCTATTTTCTTAAACTAACTCTAGTGATCACCATTTCGATATCCATCGAACTCCAATAAATCCACTTCCAAAACCCCTTTGTTGATTTATGTTCAAAAAAAGGTTAAACTTTTCCAATTTGAAAAAAATAGAAATG
>NC_088865.1:50435488-50440488 GCF_032884065.1 Artemia franciscana
CCCCGCAATCCCCGTCGGAGGGGTTGCAAGTTACACACTTTGACCTGTGTTTACATATAGTAATGGTTACTGGTAAGTTTACGGACGTTTTCAGGGGGATTTTTTGGTTGGGGGGCAGAGTTGAGGTAGGGGGGTACGGGAGAGAATCTTTCCATGGAAAAACCTCTCATGGGGGAAGAGACTTTCAATGAAGGGGGCGCAGGATTTTCTAGCATTATATAAAAAAAACAACGAAAAAACAAATATGAAAAGTTTTTTCTACTGAAAGTGAGGAGCAGCATTAAAACTTAAAACGAGCAGACATTATTGCACATATGAGGGGTTTACCTCCTCGTAATACCTCGCTCTTTACGCTAAAGTATTTTTAGTAATTTCAACCAATTATTCTACGGCCTTTGTAATTCAAGGTTCATTCTTATGGAATAGGGACAAAATTTAAGCTTTAGTGTCAAGAGCGAGGTATCGACGAGGGGTGAACCCCCTCATATACGCAATAAAAACATACGAATATAGAAGCTCGTTACGTAACTTAATTCATAAATTACGTATAATTTTTACTAATGAAAATGTCCGTAAAAAATTAAACGTTCTAGTTGCCTCTTAAGTACTCAAAAAATTGGAGGGCAACTAGGCTTCCTCCCTCGCTCCTTTTTCCTCAAAATCTTCCGATTAAAACTATGAGAAAGCCATTTAGGAAAAAAAATTAATATGCATATTTCGTTTTAATTATTTATATGGGGAGAGCCAAGATCAAACATGGATTAATTAAAAAACGTTCAGAAATTAAATAAAAAAAAGTTTTTTTTTAGCTGAAAGTAAGGAGCGACATTAAAACTTTTCCTCTTCAACGCCCCGCTCTTTACACTAAAGTTTTTTTTTACTGTTTTAAGAAGTAGAATTAAGAGAAAGAATCAAACTTTAGCGTAAAGAGCGGGGCGTTGAAGAGGAAAAGCCCTTTCATATACGGAGTAATTTCTGTTCGTTTTAAGTTTTAGTGTCGCTCCTTACTTTCATTTAAAAAAAAACTTGTTTTTTTATTTAATGCTGAACTAAAACCAAAAGACTATTTGCATGAAGGTTATCACCAGTAATTTCTCGGGAACGGCTTAGGGTATCAAGTTGAATCGTTCAGGTATTGTTGAGGGATATGTTGAGCTAATCAAAAGGCACTAAGTGCACATTACCCTTACTACTGTTGAGGGGTATATTGTACCCGATCAAAAGACACTAAATGCATGCAAGTGGTCAAAAGGGCCAACAGCAATATCTCGGGACTGGTAGGGATTAGAATATGCCTTCTTAGGCTGTGGGTCTTGCCCCCAAAGGGGTCGTGAGAAATTTTAATTTTAAATATTTAAATCGCCGATTCTATAATATTTACTTTAGATGTGTATTAAACAAAAAAAAAACTAATTTTTTTAGCTGAAAGTAAGGAGCGACATCAAAACTTAAAACGAACAGAAATTACTCCGTATATGAAATGAGTTGTCCCCTCCGCAATCCCTCGCTCTTTACGCTAAAGCTTTAAATTGTTTTAAAAAGTAGAATTGTGGCAGAGTCAAACTTTAGCGTAAAGAGCGAGGGATTGCGGAGGGGACAACTCATTTCATATACGGAGTAATTTCTGTTCGTTTTAAGTTTTAATGTCGCTCCTTACTTTCAGCTAAAAAAATTAGTTTTTTTTTTGTTTAATTTTTGAACGTTTTTGAATTAATGCATGTTTGGTTTTGGCTCTCCGCACATAAACTATTAAAATGAAATTTGTATATTAATTCTTTTTTTGGCTAAATGGCTTTCTCTTAGTTTTGATCAGACGATTTTGAGAAATAAGGGGTGGAGAAGGAGGCCTAGTTGCCCTCCAATTTTTCGGTTACTTAAAAAGGCAACTAGATTTTTTAATTTTTAACGAACGTTTTTATTAGTAAAAAATATACGTAACTTAAGAATTAACTTACGTAACAAACTTTCATAACCTTATATTTTTATTATGTATACGAGGGGGTTTGTACCCTCGTTAATACCTCGCTCTTTGCACTAAATCGTAAGTTTTGTCCCAATTCTTTAAGAATGACCCCTGAATCAGAAAGGCCTAGAATAACTAGTTGAAATTACTAAAAATACTTTAGCATAAAGAGCAAGGTATTTATCTCCTCCTAAATACCTCGCTCTTTATGCTAAAGTATTTTTAGAACCCCTCATATGCGTAATAATCTCTGTTCGTTTTAAGTTTCAATGCTACTTCTTCCTTTCATTTGAAAAAACGTTTTCATGTTTATTTTTCATTGTTTTCTTATAGTAATGCTAGAGAATCCTGCGCCCTTGTCATTGAATTTTTCTTTCCCTATGACAGATTCCTCCAAGGAAAGATCCTCCAACATAGCCCCCTCTCCTCAGCCCCACCCCCAAACAAAATAAAATCCCCCTGAAAACGTCTGTACACTTCCCAATAACCATTACTATATGCAAACAATGGTCAAAGTTTATAACTTGCAGCCCCTCCCCCAGGGATTGTGGGGGAGTAAGTCATCCCCAAAGACATAGTTATTATGGTTTTCGACTATGTTGAACAAAATGGCTATCTCAAAATTTTGATCCGTTGACTTTGGGAAAAAAATGAGCGTGGGAGGGGGCCTAGATGCCCTCCAATTTTTTTGGTCACTTAAAAAGGGCACTAGAACTTTTCATTTCCGTTAGAATGAGCCCTCTTGCGACATTATAGGACCACTTGGTCGATACGATGACCCCTGGGGAAAAGAAAAAAAAACCAAAAAAACAAACAAATAAACACGCACCCGTGATTTGTCTTCTGGCAAAAAATACAAAATTCCACATTTTTGTAGATAGGAGCTTGAAACTTCTACAGTATGGTTCTCTGATACCCTGAATCTGATGGTGTCATTTTCGTTAAGATCCTACGACTTTTAGGGGGTGTTTCCCCCTATTTTCCTAAATAAGGCAAATTTTCTCAGGCTCGTAACTTTTGATGGGTAATACTAATCTTGATGAAACTTATATATTTAAAATCAACATTAAAATGCGATTCTTTTGATGTAGCTATTGATATCAAAATTCAATTTTTTAGAGTTTTGGTTACTATTGAGCCGGGTCGCTCCTTACTACAGTTCGTTACCACGAACTGTTTGATTTTAGTACAGTTACTCTCAAAATCCAGCACACAAAAAAGGTTCGAATGCGCACACATGGGTTCAGTGAGACAATGATTTATTAAGGTACATTTATAAAGATATGTGGAGGAAGAATTGTTATTATTTCGTCCTATAAAATACCATATTACAGGGAAAGACTTAATCAAACCATGTCTCTATACCGAGACATATAGAGACGTATAGATCAAACAGGTCGTGATGATGAACTGTAGTAAGCAGCAACCCAGCTCAATAGTAACCGAAACTCTAAAAAAAGGAATTTTGATACTAATAGATACATCAAAAGAATCAGATTTTTATGATGATTTTAAATATAAAATTTTGTTCTTACCCATCAAAAGTTAAGAGCCCATCAAATCAAAAATAGGCCTTATTTTCGAAAAAGGGGGGAAAAACCTAAAAGTCAAAGAATATTAATGAGAGTCACACCATCAGATTCAGCGTATCAAAGAACTATACTGTAGGTTTTTCAAGCTCCTGTCCGTAAAAATGTGGAATTTTGTATTTTTTTTTGCCAGAAGAAAGATCACGGATGCGTGTTTATTTATTTTTTTCTTTCTTTCTTTTTCCAAGGGGTAATCATTTCAACCCAAAAGTTCCTACACTTCCGCGAGAGGGCATATTCGAATGGAAATTAAGTTCTAGTGCCCTTTTTAAGTAACCGTAAAAATCGGATGACAACTAGGCCCCCCATGCTCATTTTTTCCTAAAGTTACCGGATCAAAATTTTGAGACGGCTTAATTTTTTTTCAGCATAGTCTAAATATCTAATAATCATGTCTTTTGAGAACAGTATAATCCCCCAAAGTCCCAGAGAGAAGAGCTTGAAGTTATGATTTTGTCCATTGTTTAGATATAGTATTGGTTATTGGGAACCATAAAGACGCTTTCAGAAAGTTTTTTTTTCTGGGGGGGGGCGTCAGGAGGGGGTGAAGTAGAAGGATCTTTTATGGATAATTTTTTTATGGGGGAAGAGAATCTTCATAAAAATTATCTTAATTAAAATGAAAATTCTCGCATTATTTAAAAAAAAAAATGAGAAATTAAATATATAAAAAACAAGTTTTTTCAACTGAAAGTAAGGGGCAACATTAAAGCTTGAGACGAATAGAGGCTATTCAATACATGAAGGGGTTTCTCCCCTCTTCAATAGCTCGCTCTTTACGCTAAAGTATTTTTAGTAATTCCAAAAGAGCTATTTATTCTAATTACACGGCCTTTGTGATTCAGAGGTTATTCTTAAAGAATTGGAAGAAAATTAAAATTTTAGCGTAAAGAGCGAGGTGTTGACAAGGGGGCGAACCTTCTCATATACATAATACCAATATACGAATATAGAAGTTCGTTGCGTAAGTTAGTTCGTTGCATTAGTATTTATTACTAATGAAAATGTTCGTAAATAAAATTTGAAGTTATAGTGGCCTTTTTAAGTAACCAGAAAAACTAGAAGGCAACTAGTCCCCTCCCTCACCATTTTTCTCAAAATCTTCCAATCAAAATTTTGATAAAGCCATTTAGACAAAAAATTCAAATTAAAATGCAAATTTCTTTTAATTATTCATGTAGGCTACGGTGAGCTAAAATCCTGCATTAATTCGAAAACGTTCAGAAAGTATTTTTTTTTACTGAAAGTATGGAGCGACATTAACACTTAAAAGGAACAGAATATATTCCGTATTTGAAAGGGGCTGTCCCCTCCTCACCGCCTAGCTCTTTACACTATGACTCTTCCCCACAGCTCTACTTTTTAAAATAATAAAAAACTTTAGCTAAAAAAGTGCAATATATTTACTTCAAATGATAAAATGTAAAGTTTCTTGAAAGAAAATATCA
>NC_088865.1:50442988-50505488 GCF_032884065.1 Artemia franciscana
AGAGGGCTCATTCTAACGGAAATGAAACGTTCTAGTTCCCTTTTTAAGTGACCAAAAAACTTGAGGGCACCTAGGCCCCCTCCCAGGCTAATTATTTCCCGAAGTCTACGGATCGAAATTCTGAGATAGCCATTTTATTCAGCGTAGTCGAAAAACCTTATAACTATGTCTTTGGGGACGACTTACTCCCCCACAGTCCCTGTGGGAGGGACTACAAGTTACAAACTTTGACATGTCCTTAAATACATTAATGGTTATTGGGAAGTGTACAGGCGTTTTCAGGAGGATTTTTTGGTTGGGGAGGGGTTGAGAAGAAGGGAATATGCTGGGGGAGCTTTCCATCGAGGAATTTGTCATGGGGGAAGAAAATTTCCATGAAGGGAGCGCAGGATTTACTAGCATTACTTAAAAAAAAAAATGAAAAAGTAAATATGAAAAAGTTTTTTTTCAGCTGGAAGTAAGGAGCAGCATTAAAACTTAAAACGAACAGAAATTATTACCCATATGAGGGGCTCACCTCCTTCTAATACCTCGCTCTTTACGCTAATGTATTTTTTATAATGTCAACTATTTATTCTACGGCTTTTGTAATTCAGGGGTCATTCTTAATGAATTGGGACAAAATTATATCTTTCACTAATGAAAAGATTCGTAGAAAATTGAAAGCTCTAGTTGACTTTTTAATTAACCAAAAAATTGAAGGGCAACTAGGGCTCCTCCCCCACTCTTTTTTTTCAAAATCATTCGATCAAAATTATGAGAAAGCCATTTAGCCAAAAAAAGTATATGCAAATTTCGTTTTAATTATTCCCCTGCGGACAGCCAAAATCAAAACATGCATTGATTCAAAAACGTTCAGAAATTCAATAAAGGTTGAATGAATGAATGAATGAAAATAAAGGTTGAATGATATGAAATATAAGGTTGAATGAATGAAAAGAAAAAGATCGATTCTACTGTTAAATAAAAAAAAATTCAACTGAAAGTAAGGAGCGACATTAAAACTTAAAACGAGCAGAAATTGCTTCGTATATGAAAGGGGCTGCTTCCTCATCAACGCCCCTCTCTTTACGCTAAAGTTTTTTACTGTTTTAAAAAGAAGAGTTGAGAGAAAGAGTCAAACTTTAGCGTAAAGAGCGGGGCGTTGATGAGGAAGCAGCCCCTTTCATATACGAAGTAATTTCTGTTCGTTTTTATGTCGTTCCTTACTTTCAGTTGAAAAAACTTGTTTTTTTTTTATTTAACAGTAGAATCGATCTTTTTCTTTTCATTCATTCAACCTTGAACTTTAATTAGGCGATGACTTCAAGAAGAAGAAAACTATTCAGTTAAGAAGATAATATCATTTGATATAAAAGAAAGAACTTCCGTTGTAATACTTGATTTCATATCTATCGCTTTTCCCTTCTTATCAAAAACGATGCCATGTGTGTGAAATTAGGAGTTGCCTTGTCATTTTTTGTTGTTAAAGAGTTCTTTCTTTTGGGAGTCTACGATTGTGGAAGTTTGATAAAGGTACTGCTCTACTTAGATTGGTTCACAATTACAAAAAAAAGTAGATATAGTTCCCGTGCATGAAAATTTAAACTAAAAGTACTGACAAAACAAGAAATATTTTAAATAGGTAAGTTTTTTACCTAGGTAAGTCATGCTACGTATTTTAAGCAGGTAAGGAAAACCAATATTTTGTTTTTGTGATAATTGACACTTACTTATGCATCCTTTGTAAACACCTTCAAAATCCGAGGAACAAGCGCATGTGTAATAGCCGTCTTCGTTAGAACAAGAAGCTTTTTCGTCCTGGAGACTACATTTATCAGTGGCCTCTGCGCATTCATCAAGATCTTGACAGATTCCATTGATATCCTTAAACCTGTAGTAAAGAATGCGTTGTCATGCAAAATAAAGTTGAAGAATAAGAATTAGGGTTCTATTTTTCGGTACTTGTGTGTTGTTCAGAACACGCTCAATATGTGAAGTTATTTTCTGCATTGGTGCAAGGTTCTATGGCTGTAGCCTTTATATCTGAAAACAAAAATGGATTTCAGAAGAAGTAATAAAATTCGAATGACAAAGAAAAGAAAAAATTCTTTATTTTCAATACTGAAAGGCTAAAACCTGACTAGTTTATCGTATAATATATTGTTTACGTTTAAATGAACATTATATTTCATTGCTATTTTTTTACTTTTACACTAAGAAAAATTAGTTGCATCGCAAAATTAACATTTGGGAATATCCATTGTTATTTGCTCAGTTTTTATTATTGAAAAATTCAATTTAAAGTTTAAAAAAGTTCAAACAATCCCGTCGGTAATAGAAGGCAGGTAAATAGTAAAATAAATAAATAGATTAGGAAAAAGACAAATCTTGAAATAATTCGAAAAAAGATAGTAGAATTGTATCAGTTAAAAAACATGACAATTACAGTCAATTCATGAAAAATACCAAGTATTTTTTTTAAACCATAATTTGTAAATGACTCTCTAAACCATTTTTGTTTAACCCATTTTTTAACCATTTTTTCTCTTAAAAATTTGGCTCAATTGTTTTAAACGTCTTTCTATAATTCCTCATTTTACAATTCTCCGAAGTGCAGTAAACCCTTTTCAACACTACTCCCCTTTGTTAACTTAACTTATGTTTGTTAAAAAAAATAAAACTTTTGAAATCGGGAAAGAAAAACAAACAATCTTCAGAATAAATCAATTGTTAGTAGTTATTTCATTCTGAAAAGACTAGAGTTTTGAATTGTCGCATAAAACTGGAGGTTATGACTTCCCCTGGAATCTAAATATATTATTTTCTTACCCAAAATAACAAATAGCCAAAAAATGTAAGAAAAAACCTAATTGTAAAGTAAAGAGTAAGACAAAATAAATATTTTAACAAAGACATATCTTGAAATAATTATAACAAACATAATGTATTTTTATCGGTTAAAATATGGGGCAATTAGAGTCAATATATAAAAGTGATAGGGATTTTTTTAAGAAGCATAATTTTTGGATGACCGTCTCTAAGCATTTTTACCAATCCTAGTAAATCCAAAAGTGGCTGGATATGCTCTATTTTCTTAAACTAATTCTAGTGTTAACCATTTCGATATCCACCGAACTCCAATAAACCCACTTCCAAAACCCCTTTGTTGATTTATGTTGAAAAAAAAGGTAAAACTTTTCCAATTTAAAAAAAATAGAAATGGGAGAAAAAGGGAACAATTTTGTATCTATTAACCTGAAAAAAGCCATATAAAAAAGTTGATTTTACTTCAAGTTAATATACAAAAAAAATTTATAAAGTTAAAATAAAATCATCAGAATAAGTTAATTTCTAGTATTATTTGTTCTGAGCACACTAAGTTTTTGATATATTTCATGAAACAAAAGATTAAAACCTCCACTAGGACCCAAAGATACTATATTTCTACCTAAAATAAGTAATTACCAAAAAAAACAAATATTATGATTTTGTTTTTTTCATTCTAAAAAAACCTTTTTCAATTTTTTTAGAGAAACAATAAGTCTTACCAATGCATCCACCAATGTATGGAAGAAAACCTAGAGGACAAATACACTCAAAATATCCAGGCTGATTGATGCAGGAGGCAGATTCTGTTCCACAGGCATTTGAGTCTTCACATTCATCAATGTCCAAACAAACTCCCTCTTTAGCAACAAATCTTGAATAAAAAAGAAAATCAATGTTAATTGAAAAATAAATACAACAAATTACAAAATGATATTTAGCTTGCTAGAATGGCTTTGATTTTAAGATTTAATAGTTTTACACACTTTTTAATATAAGATTGAATTTCAAATTTAACATTTCTACCTTAAAAACTAAACTAGCTGACATGGCAAGGTTTTTTTTTATTAAATATAAAACTATGGATTAAGCATAAGCTTGCCCTCAAGACGATATAGGAACTGAACATTATAGTTAAATATTTCTGGAAAACCTATGAAACTATTTCTGAGGAATCAAATTAATAACTCGGTTCCCTGGTATAAAGCATATCAATTCAATTTTCGTAAAAATGTATTTGTAGTGCTATACCAACGTTTAAATCCTTCTAAATCACAATAAAAGCTCAATTTAGGACTTTTTTTATTAGTTAATCAAACTAAACATTATATTTCTTAGGTTCAGGTAAGTATATAAGAAGATTTATACTACATTTAGAAGTTAACTTACCCCTTGCTGCAAGCACATTTCAAAACTGAGTCTGAACAGAAAGCAAATTCATCCCCTCCAGACTGACATTTGGAAGTATCACAAGGTGGGGAGACTAATTCGAAATTTAGGGTGCTCAAGTCAAACTGCAGAAGTTGTAATCCTGGTATGACTAAAACCTTTTGACCACCAAGGACTGATAATGCAATTTGAAGATTATCTTCAACAGAAAGTGATATGTCGCTTAGGATTCTCAGCTCCAGTTGCACACGTGAATTCAATTTCATAATAGATATTGAAAATTGTTCGTAACCAAAACTTCTTACCTGTAAATGGAACAAAGGGGTATGAACAAAAAGTCTCTAAATGAA
Source organism: Artemia franciscana (assembly GCF_032884065.1). NCBI lineage: Eukaryota > Metazoa > Arthropoda > Branchiopoda > Anostraca > Artemiidae > Artemia > Artemia franciscana. Next base: position 50,447,536 of record NC_088865.1, read on the forward strand.
TTTACTTTTATTTTATTGCTAAGCAATTTAATCTCAATAAATAGTAGAGATTTTTTTTTCTTTTACAGTTTATTAGTGTTTCTGCTATTCATTGGCTGAAAGACTGTACAAGAAAATGAATATTAACAAAAATAAAGGGGAAATTTAATGATTTTTATTTTGTATTTATATTCATATTTTACTACTTTTTTTTCGTGATATAATATCCTTTCTTATATTTTTATGTTCTTTTACGTCTTTTGAAAATAAACTTTAGATCCTGTCTTATAGCCCCCTGATTTATCAAATCAAATCATTTTTAACTTGAACTTGCCTTCTTATTGACATCCGAGAGAAGACACGTATTAAGGTCAATATTTATATAAATCACGTGCTCTGATTTTCAAATTTCGTACTTTTCTGAAATTAGGTGCGTGTATTTGGCTTCTTTGTAAAGAGGAAAAATTAAAGACGCTTTAACGATTTTTTTGTGAATAAAAATGAGAGAAAAGAAAATGAAAAGAAAAGAGAGAGAAAGAGACTGAGGAGGGGGGGGGGGTGGAAAAAAAAAAGAGAGAGAGAGAGAGAGAGAGAGAGAGAGAGAGAGAGAGAGGAAGAAAGGGAAGGAGAGTGGAAAAAACAAGTTTTTTTTTAAGCAGGACTATTAAACGGTAGTTGTCTTCCTTCGGTTTTGGATAAACTTTTTTTGTTTTAATGAGTATAAAATTGACTTTTAAGCAAATACTTACAGCTAAATTTATTGCAGTAATTAGGGTAATTTATTTTGCAGATGTGGGGTTATCGTAGTCAGAGATCCATTGATTATTCAGTTGAATTGAAACTTTCTGCTCAACAAATCGAGATAGAGAAGGATCTAAGAAAAGAAACTAATGTAAATTATCGTTCGCAATTAACAAATAAAATAGAGGTCCTGCATACACACTCATAACTTATCTTTTTAATACATACTAGTCACAATCTTTTTTTATGAGAAATTTATGATCCTACGGTTATAATAGAGTTTTTCAAAACAGTGTGATCTAAAAGCAGTTAGAAGGAAAACAATAAAATCTACTTTCGTTATATATTTTCCATTTTATCTTCTATATTTATGTATTCTTATTAGCACAGTTATTACGCTATAATTATACTTTCTTAAGATACCTTGCACAACAAGGACTCACATATATACATACACAAACACAAAAATGCTGCCAGGGAGACACAAAAGTCGATTCCCCATTATTTGATAGCTGCTGCTGCCCCAACAGGAATCCCTAAAACCCATAAACTATGGTAATTTTCCCTTTTCATTGAGAGTGAATATTCTTACGGAACATTGTTATGAGGATGAGAAAGATTTTCTTTCTTTTACACTGCGTTGAGACTAGATGATTTTATTTCTTAGTATTTGGTTTAAATAATGGCATTTTTCGTTTAAAAGATATCAAAAACAATATAAAAATAGCATCCCTGATGTTCTGTTTGTGTATTTGTTTCTTTTTTTATCCTAAATGAGGGGACTTACTATGAAGCATTGAAAATTATCCCAAAATATTTTTGAAGTTGTTGAATGGGACGGTGTTAACGACAGTTTAGAAAATCGAGTGATCAGAGAGTTACTTTTAATACTGTATGAATGGAAAACAAATAAAATTGTAGATACGCTATTTAAAGGTTACAATTTTTCAAAGGAAGACAAAATACGGATGGAGAAAGTCAAATATTAGTTATTGATTGTTTGTAGTCTAAATTGTAATTCAAACTTTGATTTTACCTATTGTACGTTGTTTTACATTCCAAAGAATAGAATACTGTAAATTTCCCCGAAGCTGAATTAATTTCTTTGTCTTCGGCTATTCTTATCGTTTTCAATGTAACTATGACTATCGCGTGATTAGAGGTTTGAAACCTATATAACATAGCGTCAATCGAGAGTTTTCTTGTCGAAGAACATGAACAACCTTTTGATACAAGGCTAATAGCATTAATAGGATACAGATGACGTCCAAAAACTTTTCTAAGTTTTTGGTTTCTCCAATTTATATATTTGAAAATAATTTACACAATTCCAAATTAACACCAGACAAATACTGAATTATTGTTGAAACAAATGAGAGATGATGTTAATAAATATTTTCAAGTTATCAAATATGACTATAGTGCAAAAATTTCCTAATGATAACAATTAAAAGTTATTACCAAGTTTGCAACTTCCTTCGATCAAGGTTTGTGGGAAAGGACAGGTACATTGGAATACAAACTTCACTGGCTATCACTGTACAACTTTGTCCCGGTAGACAAGCATCATCAGTACAAAGGCTTGCATCGATTCGTACGACTAAAAAACCACGAATTAAAATACATTCGAATAACATCTATTGCAAGTTGAATTATATTGGTTATTATATTACGGGTTAAACAGACAAGAAATGTGTTACAACATTTTTACCGATTTACTACATTTTGATATAAAATATTTGCATCATATGCAATAAGAAGTACAAGAATGTAAGAGCATAAAAGACTGTGTATGTAAGAGTGTGCAAAAAAATGGTAAAGTATATGTTAGGTAAGGTAAAGGTAAAGGATACGGCATTAGACTTTACAGTCCCTACCGGCGGTGCTGATCTCCGTTTCTTGGCCCTTCAGCCAGGAAGTGCAATGGGTGGTTGGGGGCCAACCATCCTGTGCTTTGGCACACCCTTCCTGTTTTACTAAATGTTAGACTTAGACCTATATGTTAGACTAAAGAGTAATAACAGAAGTATTATGAGAACGACTATTAAAAAAGATTATAATATAGTTAGATGAATTTATTGCCCATCATAACTGTAAGATACAAAGCTGATGGAGTCACGAAGAAAGAAAAGGAAAAGAAACAAAAAAAAAATTACATATACAAACATTACCAAAACAAAGAAGAACTGACAAGAGAAAAATACAATTAAGAACAGTTAAATGTGAGAACTAACACATGATCAAGGAAAAAAAATTTCATAGGTGCTTTCACAACTAATCTACCTCCAATACCTCTTATTTCTTTTTTGCTTCGCGGACACTGGACTAAAAATTCCGTACTGCCAGAATAGGGAGCTATTGTTAGTCCAGAGAGGCAGTCGTTGCAAATAGTTTGCATTCTTGTAGTAATACTTCAGTATATCCTTAATGTTTAAGAAGAGACCCAAATGATGCAAGGGTGAGCAGATACAGAGGTAAAACTGCATTATTAATGCTAGCTAAGATACGGCAGTTAAATTTGAACTTTAATACAACTAGTAATCAATGTGCGTTCATAGATTTTCTGGCAAGACTGTATTTAAGAAATTGACATGAGACGTGAAGAATTGACCCCATTTGGAAACCAAGATTTGAGCGCTGATTTGAACGCAATGATTGAGCGGTGATTAATGAAGTATTACTTTGATTAAATTGATAGCCAGTACTTTAATACTTCCTATCAAAAAAATCAAAAATTTTGCTCAGAGAATAAGCAGCCATCAATTGAAGTAGTTGACATTGATCCATCTTACCTTTTTCAGAAATCAAGCTAGCAGTCTTTATTGAAACGTCTATTCCTGGGACGATCAACTCTAGAATCGAATCTAATACAGAAAAATCACTAAGTGTCAAGGAAACTTTTGCTTCAAAACCGACACTATTGCTTCGAATAAAGGAGATCACCTGACATACACTGACATCTAGGTCAGTTACACTGGATATAAGCTGATCCTTCAAAATTGTGGTTGAACTGAAAAAACAAATTTGCATCAATCCCTTTTTATTAGTCATGTTAAATATTCTCACAAAAACACTTTAATTCGATGGCATGCTTGATTTAAGGCCGTTTGTCAAAAGGGGATATATTAAAATCGGCTAAACGTGTTAAATTGGAACTTTCAGGAAAAAGAGAGGGGCATGTTTATTTGACCAATTTGTGATATGTGCACGCTACTAATCCTACTAACATCATTACTACTAGTACCGCTACTACCACTACTACTACTATTGCTACTAGTACTACTATTATTAACACTCTTACTACTATTACTACTACAATTACTACTGCTAAAACTAGGGTGGCTACCATATCCTCAATAAATTGCTCTTTTAGCTCCAGCAGAAAATTCACTCTACCACTCGAAAAATGTATGCGGGCCTACCAAAAAATACTATACGTAAAATTGGGCAAATTTTACAATTTATTGAGCTTTCTCCAGTAGTTGTTGGGGTTCGTGTTATCTCCAAACGCATATTTTTTCTTCATTTCAACTATTTTGATGAAAATCTCTGTTTCGACACCCATCCGTGATCTGTCGTCTGGCAAAAAATATATATATTCCACATTTTTTTTTAAAATAAGAGCTTGAAAGCAATACAGTGGGGTTATCTGATACGCTGAATGAGATGACGTGATTTTCATTAATATTCTATAGCTTTTGAATATGACTAGTACTATTAACACTATTACTACTACTATTACTACTGCTAATACTAGGGTGGTTACCCAATCCTCAATAAATTGCTATTTTAGCTCCAGCAAAAGATTCACTCTCCCACCCGGAACATTCAAGCGTGACTACCAAAAAAATACTATGCGAAAATTGGACAACTTTTACAATTTATTGAGCTTTCTCCAGCAGTTGAGGGGGTTCGTGTTATCTCCAAACGCATATTTTTTCGGCCTTTAAACTATTTTGATTAAAATGTCTATTTCGACACGCATCCGTGACCTGTCGTCTGGCAAAAGATACTTATTCCACATTTTTTTTAAGATAATAGTTTGAAATCTCTACAGTGGGTTTGTCTGATACGCTGAATCAGATGATGTGATTTTCATTAAGATTCTTTAGCTTTTGAATCATGATTCTATTACTTTTATTTAATTTCCCACTCTTTTCGAAAATGAGGCATATTTTCTCAGGCTCGTGACTCATGATATGTCAATATTAAATTTATAGATTTTCAATTAACATAATAAGCGAATTCTTTTATTATGTCTATTGGTGTCAAAATCTCGTTTTTTCGAATTTCGGTTACTGTTGAGCCGGGATGCTCCTAACTCATAATTCGAATGGCATGCTGAATGGATATTTGAACATATCCAATTCACTACATGCCTTCACAATTGTCAAAAGGGTGTATCAGCTATAATACAAAAAAGATCGAGGGTATTACTTTGAAACATTAAGGGAACGTAAAAAAAGGGTTAATCAATATTTGCCTATAATCAAGCTAGTATAAGATGTCGGTTATATTTGATGAGCCTACCAGATACCTAAAGACTATGCAGATTTTAATTTTAAAATATAAATTATATAATAATATAAATAATATGGTAATTTTCCCTTTTCATTGAGAGTGAATATTCTTACGGAACATTGTTATGAGGATGAGAAAGATTTTCTTTCTTTTACATTGCGTTGAGACTAGATGATTTTATTTCTTAGTATTTGGTTTAAATAATGGCATTTTTCGTTTAAAAGATATCAAAAACAATATAAAAATAGCATCCCTGATGTTCTGTATCTGTATTTGTTTCTTTTTTTATCCTAAATGGATAAAAAAAGATAAAAATGATAAATGGATAAATGGATAAAAGGGGACTTACTGTGAAGCACTGAAAATTATCCCAAAATATTTTTGAAGTTGTTGAATGGGACGGTGTTAACGACAGTTTAGAAAATCGAGTGATCAGAGAGTTACTTTTAATACTGTATGAATGGAAAACAAATAAAATTGTAGATACACTATTTAAAGGTTACAATTTTTCAAAGGAAGACAAAATACGGATGGAGAAAGTCAAATATTAGTTATTGATTGTTTGTAGTCTAAATTGTAATTCAAACTTTGATTTTACCTATTGTACGTTGTTTTACATCCCAAAGAATAGAATACTGTAAATTTCCCCGAAGCTGAATTAATTTCTTTGTCTTCGGCTATTCTTATCGTTTTCAATGTAGCTATGACTATCGCGTGATTAGAGGTTTGAAACCTATATAACATAGCGTCAATCGAGAGTTTTCTTGTCGAAGAACATGAACAACCTTTTGATACAAAACTAAAAGCATTAATAGGATACAGATGACATCCAAAAACTTTTCTAAGTTTTTGGTTTCTCCAATTTATATATTTGAAAATAATTTACACAATTCCAAATTAACACCAGACAAATACTGAATTATTGTTGAAACAAATGAGAGATGATGTTAATAAATATTTTCAAGTTATCAATTATGACTATAGTGCAAAAAATTTCCTAATGATAACAATTTTAAAGTAATTACCTAGTTTGCAACTTCCTTCGATCAAGGTTTGTGGGAAAGGACAGGTACATTGGAATCCAACTTCACTGGCAATCACTGTACAACTTTGTCCCGGTAGACAAGCATCATCAGTACAAAGGCTTGCATCGATTTGTACGACTAAAAAACAACGAATTAAAATACTTTCGAATAACATCTATTGGAAGTTGAATTATATTGGTTATTATATTACGGGTTAAACAGACAAGAAATGTGTTACAACAGTTTTACCGATTTACTACATTTTGATATAAAATATTTGCATCATATGCAATAAGAAGTACAAGAATGTAAGAGCATAAAAGACTGTGTATGTAAGAGTGTGCAAAAAAAAATGGTAAAGTATATGTTAGGTAAGGTAAAGGTAAAGGATACGGCATTAGACTTTACAGTCCCTACCGGCGGTGCTGATCTCCGTTTCTTGGCCCTTCAGCCAGGAAGTGCAATGGGGGGTTGGGGGCCAACCATCCTGTGCTTTGGCACACCCTTCCTGTTTTACTAAATGTTAGACTATATGTTAGACTTAGACCTATATGTTAGACTAAAGAGTAATAACAGAAGTATTATGAGAACGACTAAGATTATAATATAGTTAGATGAATTTATTGCCCATCATAACTGTAAGATACAAAGCTGATGGAGTCACGAAGAAAGAAAAGGAAAAGAAACAAAAAAAAATTACATATACAAACATTACCAAAACAAAGAAGAACTGACAAGAGAAAAATACAATTAAGAACAGTTAAATGTGAGAACTAACACATGATCAAGGAAAAAAAAAAATTTCATAGGCGCTTTCACAATTAATCTACCTTTCCTAATTCCTGTACGAGGAGTACAGGAATTATTAAATTACATCCACCATGTATTGTAGAAAAACGTACAGAAATGATATGAAAAAAACTTCGTTTCTTAAAGAGTTAAAGAGGCTGCGTCCCAAAGTCGAACCTTAAAACGTACAGGAATTAGGAGAGGCAGTAGGGGGGCTGCCGCCCCCCAAACCCCCTGATTTTAAAGACTCTTTTGTACAGGTTTTTTGTTGACCCCCCGCTCTTGGCTTCTGAAAGGCCCTCTTTTAATTAATGAAAAATTGAAATGAATGAATAATGGAATAACTTCGAAAAATGTTAAACACAAGAGGACAGGAGAACCATTGCACCGAATCTAGTAATTAGTAACAATGAAGTCCCCCCACAATAAAAAACCTGTACAAAAGTCTTTAAAATGGGGGGGTTTGGGGGGTGGCAGCCCCAACTGCCTCTCCTAATTCCTGTACGTTTTAAGGTTCGTTTTTGGGACGCAGCCTCTTTAACTCTTTAAGAAAACGAAGTTTTTTTCATATTATTGTTACTAGATCCATTTGGAAGCAAACTGTATTTCTTGTAACAAAGGGGAAAGCCTTAGGACTTTATGGGTGTGAAAGTCTCCGATTTTTAAGGAAAATACCTCCCCAGCCACCAGTAAATCCTCTAAATTTAAGAAATAAAGATTAAAAGTATATTTTTAAGGTCCATGAAAATACTGGGCGAGCAGAGCAAATATTTTGCAACCCACCCCCCTGTACTTTATTTCCATTAAATTAAAATTACACATTGATTATTTGAAATTTTGTAGCACTAAAATTTGTAGGCTCAGTGCTAGTGCTGCCCTCTTTAAAATCATTTCGAAAAAAAACAGACTGGAAGAAGAGATATAGAAAAGACGAATTTCTCTACTGGGATAGTCATAATGGGATCGTCATTTGTGTCCCGGTGCTTTGTTGATGGTGATTGCTAATCGAACATTCCTTGTGTCCCGGTCGCTTTCTCTTTGAGTGTCCCGGTCGTCATTTATATTCCCTATGTCCCGGTCGTCATTTGTGTCCCGATGTCCCGGTGTGTAATTTCGTCAATCAACAAACATGACGTCAGTCGACACAGAAACATGACGTCACTTGACAGACAACTTATTTTTATATATATAGATAGATAGATAGATAGATATAGATGTGTCGCGGTGTCCCGGTCGTCATTTGTGTTCCGGTGTCCTGGTCTGTAATTTCTCTTTGAGTGTCCTGGTCGTCATTTATATTCCCTTTGTCCCGGTCGTCATTTGTGTCCCGGTGCTTTGTTGATGGTGATTGCTAATCGAACATTCCTTGTGTCCCGGTCGCTTTCTCTTTGAGTGTCCCGGTCGTCATTTATATTTCCTATGTCCCGGTCGTCATTTGTGTCCCGATGTCCCGGTGTGTAATTTCGTCAATCAACAAACATGACGTCAGTCAACACACAAACATGATGTCACCTGACGGACCCACAGACAGACAACTTATTTTTATATATATAGATTTATATTTTTGTGCTACATTACTGATATTTTGTGATAACGATTTATTCAAAAGATAAAAAGATCATATAGCAAGGGCTTTGGGATTACCACAGCGCCTCAGAATCTTGGGGCCAGGGTTTTAAGTTATATCCCAGGAGCATATAAGCTTTTTATGGAAGGTGCGGTCGTTAGCACTTTAGAGGAAGCTCATTGATTGGAAATATATAGTTTTAGTTCTTTTTAATAGTCAAAATCGGTGTAGGACATCTTGCCCCCCTTCCCTGACAACCTGTTTTCCCAAAACTTATCTAATCAAAATTGTGAGATGGCCATTTTGTTCACAATAGTTAAAAGAGCACATAACAATGGCTTCAAGGTGGATACAGTCCTCCAGAGCCAAGGTGAAAGTTATAAGTTATTCCCCGGCAATACAGGCTCCTATGGAAATAATGGCTGCATAAACTTTGAATTGGAAGGGGGTCATTTGATTAGAAGTTGGAAGAGCTAATGCCCTTTTCACAGAGAGGGAAATTATTCTGTATATGAAAGGGGCTGTCCCCTCCTCAACGCCCCACTCTTTACGCTAAAGTTTGACTCTGTCAAACTTTCTAGTTCTCATTTCACAGTTCTACTTTTCAAAACAATAAGAACTTTAGCGTAAAGAGCGGAGCGTTGAGGAGGGGACAGCCCCTTTCATATACGAAATAATTTCTGTTCATTTTAAGTTCTAATGTCGCTATCTATTTTCAGTTAAAAAAAAAACTTGGTTTTTAAAATTTAATCTCACAAATAGAATGAGATTATTCTTCACATGAAGTTGTGTTTCAGGGAAATGGCTACTGTTTATACAATTTCATTATAGATTGTTGTCACAGAAGGTTCAAAAGAATCGGATAAAGTAAACACCGTATTCACATTCTATTTACATACCTGAATAAATTATATAATCTTTACCGGGGTTCTTGGCGTTTATTACCCCGGTGATTACCCCCCCCCCTGGAAAAAATCCCCCGCGGAAAATACCCTTCCTTAGAAAATACCCTCATGGAAAATACCCTTCCCCTGTGGAAAATAAGGTTTCCGAATTTGAGACTTTTATTTGAGTTGTTTTAGTTTCGTTCAAAAATGCTAGGGTACGGGAAAAAGAGAAAATTTACACACTAGAAGTATTTTAAAAATTTAGCAAAAAAACTGCAAATCCATTTGTGTTGATTTTTTTTTAATTTTTAAGAATTAACGACGCTTCTTGACTACTAAGGTCCTTGCGTCGGCCCTGCAGAGCATTACTGCAGCGTGATTCGATCTCTGGGTCCCGTATTACCAAGCTAAGGTCAAATCCACTGCGCCACCACAGGACTCCATTTGTGTTGAAAAGACTTCCATATGAACTTTTGCAATTTTTGGCAGTAGCGGGTGTCAAATGAAACATAATTGAAAAAAAAATATAGGCCAACAATCATCAAAAGTAAGCTAAAAAATATGGCACCAAAAAGTTTAAAAAGGCTTTGCTATTCTTGCAAAGGATAGTTGGCTCTGGGAACCATTAAATTCTTATTCTTTATGTTTTTAGGAATGAAAGCGTTGTCAAATTCTGCGATTTTTTTTCCTATCTTCCAAGTGTAAAACTACTATAAATCACAAATAATAAATAAATAAAACCCAAAACTAACCAAAATTACGATAGAGTCTAGTCAAACTCAAAACAAGCAAAAATTAAAAGGAGTATGGCTGACAACAGCCAAGTCTTCTTCAGACCAGAGCACAATTTGCACTTTACTTTAAAAACAAAAACAAATAACCGTGTATTGTCAGTTTCTTACACATATTCTGATATTCATTTTTTATAGTCTTAGTTCTTCTTTAATTGTTAAAGTCAAAAAGTTAAAACATTTAAAATGTATATTCTTTTCAGAAAAGTGCAAGTTATGTTCTGGTCTTGAGAAGTGCGTGGGTTGTCAGCCCTACTCATTTTAATTGTTGCTCGTTTTGAGTTTGAATCGGTTATATATTGTAATTTCTGATCGTTTTGAGTTTAGTTCATTTGTTGATGGTGATTTGTCGTAGTTTTACGCTTGGAAAATTATTTGGATTTATTTCTATCCATTTTGGGCTTAACGAGGCAGTTAAATATTCTTTGACAAACGTGTGTCATGGAAAAAGTTTTTTAAATTCATTTCCGTCCATTTTTGTTGACATAGTCTTTTAAGTTTTTTAAATTCATTTCCGTCCATTTTTGTTGACATAGTCTTTTTCATATATAAAAAAAAAACATTTCTAATATGCTCCATACTTTTTACTTTGAAATTTTTTTGGCTTTATTTCTGCTCATTTTTAGTTCAATAAGGCTCTTTATTTTTTTATTAAAAAACTCATGTTTTCCATTAATGAATATTGTCTGTAAGCGATTAAATAAAAAAAACAAGTTAATAAACCTTAAAACGAACTGAAATTATTACATATATGAAAGGGGTTGCCTCCTCAAGACCTCGCTCTTTACATTAAGTTTTTTTTTTTATAGAATTTCAAAACAAAGTTTATTTTCCTAGTTACACGGCCATTGTGTTTCAGGAATTGTTCTTAAAGAATTAGGACAAAAAGTCAAAACTTTAGCGTAAAGATCAAGGTCTTGTAGAAAGGGCAACTCCTTTCATATACGTAATAATTTCTGTTCAATTTAAGTTTTGATGTTGCTAAGTTTGATTTTAATTTCTGGTCGTTTTTGAATAAAACCGGGAAATCCGGTGAAAAATGAAAAATGAAAGGTGTTTTGGTTGAAACGTGTTTATGAAAAATTCCGGTACTTGTGTGTTTTACGCGCACTCACTCAAGTGTACGATGTGTAAAAATCGAGAACAAACCGGTTTTTTTATTACTTAGAAACAAATTTGGGCTATATATTTATTTACACATTAGGGGGGGGGGGGATTATCGCGGGTCTGTATGAAAAATGTGTTAGGTACAATTATTCTCCATATTATAAAGTAAGAATTGTTTTCTGACTTCAAACTGTCGAAATACTTTATTCCCCCCCCGCCTGTCGTGTGCAAATATATAGCCTAAATTATATATTTTCATCTATTCTGTTACTTGTGTTTGTCTTGTCTCGTGCTAAGCTGGAAAAAGCCAACGGAGAAACCGATTTGTTTTCGAGTTTTACACAAGCGTAAACTTGAGTGAGTGGCGTATAATACACAATTACCAAAATTCCTTCCCCTACGGAAAGAAAACTCAAATAAAATTTTCAAATTTTAAAAGCCTTATTTTCCACTGGGGGTGTATTTTCTGCAGGGGGTTGTTTTCCACGGGGATTATTTTCTGCAGGGGAGGTACTTTACGCAGGGGTATGTTCCACGGTTTTTTTTTCCAGTGAATATTTTCTGGGGGTGGGTACTCACCGGGGAGGGGATAACGCCAACCACCCTTTACCAGTTTCAAAGCAATAAGGTTATCACCATTTAGAAAAATAGATGCGTTGAGGACACTCAGTTGAGAAACATACATAAACATAAACATACAGTTTAAACATACAGTTTAAACATACAGTTTAAACAGTAGGCCTAGAGGATTGATATAAAAGCAATGGCACTTTTCAAAATAACTGATTGACATAAAATAGTGATACTGTGCTAGGATACTTTTTTGTCCTTTTAAAAGCACGAAAAATATAAATGCATGTGCTTTAAAAGCACGGAAAATATTAATTGGCCAAGTTGCGAGTACCATGCTATTCTATTGGAATATTTCTTTGTAGTTTTTGTGGGGATAATCCAATTTTGTTAAAAAAAATTATTGACAGCATTTTTTCTTGGATGTTACCCTTATGGGCACAATTCTTGTGGCTACAAAAGTGTTTGAATATAATTTAGGAAAGTATAGGCAAGAAGACAGCAAGGCAAAACTCCTTTGAATATCAGCATTCTTATGAGCCTACCATATGATTTCTTTTTAGATAATTTGCATAGTTTGAGCTTTTTTTACTTCTTTATTAATCAAGGGCAGCCAATTTTGGTCCCTAAATTTTGAAAAGCATATTGCACACGTTGCTGTATGAATGATACATAATTTGATTAACTATTGAGCCACATGTGACTAATATAATTTTTAATTCTCCACATTCCGGTTGTAACAAAAAATTCATACTCAATACTTTCACTTATAAATGTAAAAAATTTAATAAAGAAAATATTTTTTTTTACCTTTGGAACTATTTGGGTTTGTCATTATACAAGGCAATTCACTATTATAATGGAGCTTGTACAGACATGCCATCTTTGATACACAAAAAAAAACGAACAATTCAGACGGTTACAATACATGGAAAGAGGATACTTTAAATTGATCATTCTTTCCTTGTCTTGCATTTTCAGCAATATTAAAACTTAAAATAAGTAGAAATTATTTTGCACATTAGGAGGACTGCCCTCTTCCTCAATTCTCCTATTTAAGCTTAAGATTTACTTTTTGTCACGATCCTTTAAGAGAGACTGGTCAAATAAAAGGACTGTTAAATTTTAATGAGATACACGTTTAGAGAACATGAAGATTTTAGCATAAAGACCAAGGGTTGCGGAATGGGAAAGACTCCCTCATTTTGGTAGTTTTAGCCAGCTGCCAAGTCCCCCTCACTTACTTTGAAACGAGTATTATCTACTTAGTTAACAGGGGTATCACGAAGATCCTATCTCCGCTCATATTGCCTGGTTTTGCTAAAATTACCATTTTCTATGCCAGAAAAAAAAGTACTGAGAAGATGTTCTTTTTCTCTCTACATAAATATCCAAAGTTTATGCAAAAAGAACATCTTCATAAAAACAAGCATATTATAAAAACTAACTTCAAAAAAACTTAAAACTAAGCTTAAGGAAATAAGTAGTTTTGATACTTAAAAAACGATAATCTTCCAAACTGTAATCCTGTAAATTTTCTTGAAGCTAAAGAGAATATATTTTTTCTTATAAGCATGTCAGCGCAGAAAATTCTTATAAAACCTATGGGATACTCCAGAAGGATTTTGGAACCGTGTATTTCCTAGCTCTCTCATAGCTGTCTTCTCTACTATATTCTACTCTACTATACGCAAAATATTTGCTCTGCTCGCCCAGTATTTTCATGGACCTTAAAAATATACTTTTAATCTTTATTTCTTAAATTTAGAGGATTTACTGGTGGCGCTGGAGGTAATTTCCTTAAAAATCAAAGACATTCACACCCAAAAAGTCGAAATGAAGTCCTGAGGCTTTCCCCTTTGTTACAAGAAATACAGTTTGCTTCCAAATGGATCTAGTAACAAAATATACTCATTTATTGCCGGATTCATTACTCATTTATTATCCCCAAATAATCAATAGATTATACACTAAAATCAAGGGCACATTTGAAAAAACAAGAGTCGATTCAAAAGCTCATCTTCTTTGACTAGTTTAGACTAGGACTTTAGATAAGGTAGCCATTATTAGGTAGAAAATTATTGGGGGCTTGACGTTTTCTTTCAAGAAAGAAAACAGCTTCAATCCAAGGAATAAATGTGTTTTGATTCTTCCTAAATTTTATTGTACCAAAACTCCCTTCAATACTCTAAAATTATGTCCAGGCATTTTATTTCTTTTCAGTTTTTTGATCAACAATCATTTGGTTACAAAACATTTGCTGTTAAAAAAAAAATCGCAATCCCAATTTTGCAAGTTTCGAGCATTAGTTTGAGTTTGTTGGCTCTGAAAAGAGCTATTTGGTAGTTTAAGATAAGAATACACATAAGCAAAAATTGAAACATCACTAAGAATAGGCTACATAAATTTACCATAAGCTAAAATTACCTTTTTCTTGGCCCGAAAAGAATTGTGAAAAATGCTCTTTTTCTCTAAATATCCAAAGTTAAGGAAAAACGAGCATTTTTTTTAAATGACAAACATATTATCAAAAACAAATCTACAAAGAATTTAAAAACTAGCTTAACGAATAAATAATTTTGATATCCAGAAAACAAGAATTTAAGCCACCGTGGCATAGAATCTCCAAAACTATGTAATTAATTCCTCTCCAAAATCCTTCGAAGTTAATCAATTTGCTTTTGAACTAAATACTTCTGTAGCTCCACTTCCAATGTTCGAACCTCGAATTGAACACGTCGAATTTCTGCATCCACTTCTTCCATTTCTCGTTTTAAGGTTGGTAAATCCACGTTTTCTCTTTCTTCAGTTCCCGGGTCTTCTCTCTGTTCAACTTTCGTCGTCACAATCTCTGTCATTTCCGTCTTTATCAATGTATCTGCGGGTACCTCCGTGTTTCCCTTCAAAGCCTCTCTTTTTTCTTTCATTTTCCTTTTATTAATTCGTTTTTGCACACGCAAAAATGTTTTCATTGTGTCACCTTTCTTGATGCTACCATGTTTGATGTGCTTTTTCTTCGAAAGCTTTGTCATTTTCCTTCTGAGAGCACTTTTCTGCAAGCTTGTGTCTCTTCTAGATGCTATAGAACTACTTTCCGAAACCTTTTTCCAATGATTTTTCTCCAACACATAACTTAGAAGACTTTTATCATTGTGTAGAATGCTCCCATATGAATTGCTGAAGTCATGATAATGGCCTTTACAAATCGAAGAGTCACAATAAAAAGACATTTCTAATTGAAAACTTTGATCGAAGTTAAAATTTATTATGTTGTTGCTTCATCTAAGTTTGATTTACAACTAGAAAGTTTTGATTAATTCATTTCGTTACATACATGCATGAAGCACGTGGCTCTCACATATTTCCACCAATCAATGCGAAGAACCAATAATTAGTGAATATAAGCTGAAACCAATAAATTATTAAATAAGTTTAATTATTAAATTAAATTTAATTATTAAATAAGAAACCAATAAATCAATAATAAGCTGAAACCAATAAATTAGTTCGGTTCAAACTGGCAATCGGGCTCAAATAAATACCAGTAGAATATTATTTTTTTGCGAACTGTACTTATTTACTACCTGCTTTGTGTACTTTCTTTTTCAAAATAAAATGTACCAGCATATCCATATTTGTTGAGGAATACCTAGTAGGCTAATTGTTAATTCGAATTATATTTTTGAGATTCAGTTTGCTTTTTTTTCTAAAACTGGAATTAATCAGATATTCGTAAATTAGAAAAAAATGGATTAGGGTGCCAAGGACACCATTTGCCCCCTTGACCATTGTAGGTCTACTGATAGGCTCCCTGAAAACCGCCACTTTCTGCTCATTCTTCTTTTTTCTCTTGTTGTAAAGGGTATTGTGGATTTATGAAGTTTTTGGGGCAGTACGTTGGTAGTACGTTGGTATGGGTAGCATCAATAGATGATTGGTCATTGATTTGTCACAAGACACTTGCAATCCTCCCCCCGCCAGATTATTCAGGGGTATAGTACTGTGATTAAGGAAGTGAAACAACAGTGTTAACAGAGCTTGTTCCAACATTGTAAGGCAAGCCAAAGTCTTTACTCTGTAGTTAAGATTGACTTTGTAAGGAGTCTGGTAAAGAAAGGGTGCTTAAATCATTTATAATTCTTCATATTTTTTCCTTTCAAAACGGGAACAAGGAGAATCAAATGAATCAGTTACATTTAGAAGATACAAAAATCCCTTATATATTATCTATATATATATATATATATATATATATATATATATATATATATATATATATATATATATATATATATATATATATTCTATGAGCTATCATGACAATTTTTTCCCCCAGAAAGTTAGGAGCAACATTAAAACTCTGAACTTAGAATTTCTAAACTAAGTCTGAACTAAGCGAAATTCCAAACTAAGTTTTTGAATAAGTTTCTGTTCGTTCTTAAATTATGCCGGGATATCCGGCTTCTCCTCGATGGAATTCTCAATGCAGAGTTCCTCCCACGTAATCTCCGTACCAGAAATACCCCACCCCCACCCTCCCCGGAAAATATGTGTATCCATCCCGTTAACCAATACTATGTATAAACTATAGGCAAAGTTCATAGCTCGCAGCCCTTCCCTAGATACTGTGAGGGGCTCTTAAAATTTTGATCGCATGATTTCGGGGAGAAATGTGAATAGGAGGGAGGCTAGGTGCTCTCCAATACTTTTGGTCACGTAAAAAGGGCACTAGAACTCTTGATTTATAATCAAATAACACTTCTCCTGATCCTCTGGGATCATTGTTTCGATACGGTTACCCCTGGGAAAAATAAACAAACAGACGGGTATATGTGATCCCTCGGAGAGTGTTGGGGCCAAGTCATCCTTAATGACGTAGTTACTAGATCTTTCGACAATGCTGAACAAAAGTGCTTATCCCAAAATTTTTATCAAATGACTTTGGGAGAATGAGAGGGAGGCTAGGTGTGTTCAAACATTTTTGGCCATGTAAAAAGGGCAATAGAACGTTTGGTTTATAATCATATTAAATATAAAAAAAACTAATTTTTTTAGCTGAAAGTAAGGAGCGACATTAAAACTTAAAACGAACAGAAATCCCTCGCTCTTTACGCTAAAGCTTTTAATTGTTTTAAAAAGTAGAATTGTTACAAAGAGTCAAACTTTAGCGTAAAGAGCGAGGGATTGCAGAGGGGACAACCCATTCTATATACGGAGTAATTTCTGTTTGTTTTAAGTTTTAATGTCGCTCCTTACTTTCAGCTAAAAAAATTATTTTTTTTTATATTTAATTTCTGAACGTTTTTGAATTAATGCATGTTTGGTTTTGGTTCTCCGCACATAAATTATTAAAATGAAATTTCTATATTAATTTTTTTTGCTAAATGGCTTTCTCTTAGTTTTGATCAGACGATTTTGAGAAATAAGGGGTGGAGAAGGATGCCTAGTTGCCCTCCAATTTTTCGGTTACTTAAAAAGGCAACTAGAACTTTTAATTTTTAACGAACTTTTTTATTAGTAAAAAATATACGTAACTTATAAATTAGCAACTTACGTAACAAACTTTCATAATCTTATAATTTTATTATGTATACAAGGGGGTTTGTATCCTCGTCAATACCTCGCTCTTTACACTAAATCTTAAGTTTTGTCCCAATTCCTTAAGAATCACCCCTGAATCAGAAAGGCCGTAGAATAAATAGTTGAAATTACTAAACATACTTTAGCATAAAGAGCGAGGTATTTATATCCTCCTAAATACCTCGCTCTTTATGCTAAAGTATTTATAGAACCCCTCATTTGCGTAATAATATCTGTTCGTTTTAAGTTTCAATGCTACTCCTTCCTTTCATTTGAAAAAACGTTTTCATGTTTATTTTTCATTTTTTTCTTATAGTAATGCTAGAAAATCATGCGCCCTTTTCCTTGAATTTTTCTTCTCCCATGACAGATTCCTCCAAGGAAAGATCCTCAAACATAGCCCCCTCCCCTCAAACCCACCCCCCAAACAAAATAAAATCCCCCTGAAAACAACTGTACACTTCCCAATAGCCATTACTATATGTAAACACTGGTCAAAGTTTGTAACTTGCAGACCCTCCCCTAGGGATTGTGGGGGAGTAAATCATCCCCAAATACATAGTTATTACGGTTTTCGACTATGGTGAACAAAATGGGTATCTCAAAATTTTGATCCGTTGGATTTTGGAAAAAAATGAGCGTGGGAGGGGGCCTAGATGCCCTCCAATTTTTTTGGTCACTTAAAAAGGGCATTAGAACTTTTCATTTCCGTTAGAATGAGTCCTCGTGCGACATTCTAGGACCACTTGGTCGATACGATGACCCCTGGAAAAAAAAAACAAAAAAAAAACAAACAAATAAACACGCACTTGTCTTCTGGCAAAAAATATAGAATTCCACATTTTTGTAGATAGGAGCTTAATACTTCTACAGTAGAGTTCTCTGATACGCTGAATCTGATGGTGTGATTTGACTTTTAGGGGGTGTTTCCCCCTATTTTCTTAAATAAGGCAAATTTTCTCAGGCTCTTAACTTTTGATAGGTAAGACTAAACTTGATAAAACTTATATATTTAAAATCAGCATTAAAATCCGATTCTTTTGATGTAGCTATTGATATCAAAATTCAATTTTTTAGAGTTTTGGTTACTATTGAGCCAGGTCGCTCCTTACAGTTCGTTACCACGAACTGTTTGATAAGCCTTCTCCCGATCCTCAGGGATCTTTGTTTTGATACGATTACCCATGGGAAAAATAAACGAATAAACGTGTATCTGTGATCATTCTTCTGGCAAAGAATCAAAAATTCCAAATTTGTGTTTATGGAAGCTTGAATCCTCTATCGTACGGTTTTCTTTTATGCTGAATCTGTTAGCATCAAAATCCTGTTCTTTTGGTGCGTCCAAAAGAACAGTATTGTTGTATTGTATTGTATTGTTGTATTGTATTGTTGATAACAATACACTTCAAAAAGAAGTGTATTGTTATTAAGACTGTATTTTCTTATAGTTTTGGTTACTATTGAGTCATACCGCTCCTTACCTACAGCTCGTTTCCACGAACTGTCTCAGAATACTTCATGTATCCTTCCCACAAGTAATAGGTATTATTTTCTTAGAGTATGGCCGATCTGGGCACAAAGCCATAAATAAATATTTGAATAGGGAAAAATTGTATTTATTAGACAGTGATAATTCACAAAAAATACTGGATATTTTGTGAATTGTCACTATCTAACAAAAGGATTTTTCCTACACTTTTATTTATCGCCATGGAATCACAGTGTTGTCTTCGAAATTACCTAGGTACAAGGCCGGATTTATGGTACAAAGCTTTATGCAGGATTTTTTTTTTTTTTTTGACTCTCTGTCTCGGCTTTTTCTACAATTAGCCATGACTTGACGCCCACAATTATTCCGTTTCAATTCAAAAATCAACGGACTCGGTCGAGGCCGAAGGCTAATTGTAGAAAAAGTCAAGACAGATAGTCCAATTGAGTGAGAAGCAAGTCTGGCATTAATTCCCCCTTATTAGGACTGTATAAAAAGGAGGTTAGTTCATTTGTTAATAGATATGTGCATCTTTTATCCGTCCATGCATTTGTGCTAGGGCAGTATAATCAAGGTAGATAGTCATAAATCTGATATAGTGATAGAACCTTTTAGTTTCCCAAGTGTTTGATTAATTTGGCTTGATTCATCGGTAAACGATGAAAGTATGCGGGTGCCTCTCTTATTTGACCAATACTCGGTTTATTTTTGTATTTTTGTTACGTCCAGTAAATTTTTTCCTGTTTTCTATATTTTTCTTGGTGGAGTTGGTCTATCATACTGAAACAAAAATGTGACATTAGCTATTTATACTTTTATGCGTAAAGCCATGGAGGCTCGGGCGAAGCTAGGATTTTGAGTTTGGAGTGGGGAGAGGGATAAAGAATGTGATATTTCGTGTTATTTCTACACCGGAAGATGAGAGCAATCCACAATTGACCTAGAAAAAGTTGAGAGTGGAGGGCATTTTGATTGACGAAAATTAATGCCACAAAATTCCGCCACGTACAAATAGGCTGTACAAGAGTAAACATAACTTATAAACTCATTGGAAAAACTTACGCCTAGCTTTCTAACTTTCTAACTAGTAACTTGGGCTTAATCGTTGATGCCAAGTTTAGTTTTCTGAGCAGCGGTATAGAAATCATTAAAAAAAACCGTCAACGTTAGTTAGAATCCCTCGTAGATCATTCAAGTTTCTCGATGAGGAAATACTATGAAGGCTCTACAAGGCCTCGGTAAGGCTTTCCATTGTCTGAAGCCACAAAAAACGATCTAAGATGATTTCTTTTTTCTGTTTTATGTAAATAGTTCTCATAAGCTAGATTATTTTCAAATGGAAAAATATTGGACATTTTCAATTGTAGCCGCTAAGAGGCCAATTTGACGAAGTCCGAAAAAAAAAACAGGAATAAGACTCAACATAGATTTATTTCTAGTTTTGACTCTAATTCACCAATCACTTTAAACGATGTTAATATTTGGTGCTGCTTATGCCGCCCCCTCCGTCCAGCCCAACTTTTGAAAATCCATTTTTTGGTATATTTTATTGTAAAATGTTTTTAGTATTTTCATTGAAAAAAAAAAAATTGTTTCCTGACCTTTTAACTTCGTTGAAGAAAATGACCATCTCAAAATTTTGATTGGATGTGTTTGGAGAAATGGTGGGTTTGGGAGGAGAGTTAGTTGTCCTCCCATCACTTTTGACTAATAAAAGAGCACTAGCCGTTTCAATATCCAATCGAGTGAGCTCTTTTCGAAGTTTCTAAGACAACAAATGGCTATATCAAAATTTCTATAAGACGCATTTTTGGAAAATACGAGGTTTGGGGAGGGGTTGTCCCCCCGACCACTCTTAATATTAAAAAGGGCGCTGTAACTTCTGATTACCATCCTATGAACCTCCTTCGAAGTTTATACGGTCACCCTTTCTATATATACCTTATATGCCCCCAGGACATAACTTACCATCCCTGCCCTGAAGGCTTTGGGGTGGAGGGGGTGTTATCCTCAAATTCTACATAATTTCTGGACATTTCAACTGCATTGAACAAAACGTTATCTCAAAAATTTAGATAGGACGCGTTCGGGAAAGTGGTGGGCATGGGAGGGGTTTTAGTTGGCCTCTGATAACTTTTGAGTATTAAAAAGGGTGCTAGCCCCTTTAATTTCTATTCGAATGAGCCCTTTTTGAAGTTTCTACAACAACTCGCGCTATTGCGTCGCCTATGATAGTCTTGATATTTGTGCTTTTTGACTTCATAATGAAGAGCATATCAATTATTTGTTTCTGTCTTATTGAGTCAAACCCTCAACATTAGATACGATTTGTCAGGCTGATTTTAGTCTGCAGTAAACTATATCCAGCTCTAATATCTAAGCTCCAGATCAAAATTAGTTTGCACAACTTGAGTTTTTGATTCTCTTGAGTTTTTGATTTAAGGATGTAGATTATATATATATTTTTTTAGTCCTAAATTCATGTTGCTAGGTTTAATTAGATATCGGATTTGCGACTAGTCCTTTATCAAGGTTTTTGATGACTATGGAATCTTCTTTTGAGAGAGTCAACACAAAACTTTTAGGGATAACTTCCCCAGGAATTTTATCCTGGGAAAAGCGGGAAGAGCATTTCAGATCACCGTGCCATGTTGTATGAAGCTAATCATTGTTTTGTTTATTTGTTAGAAATATTTCGTTTTTGTTTCAATTATTTAATTTGAACTTTCAGATAATTCAGCAATATAGCCTTCGCCACTAACTCTTGGCTCTTTTACTTTGATTTAGGGACTCCTCGGCAAAGTTCAATGTCACAAACTCTCATTCATTTATCTCAGACTCCAACGCTCCCAGCACAAATACATGAGTAGATTTCACACAACTATTTTCTAATTGTGAATTCAAGTAGTGTTCACCAGTGCAGGTTGTACAAATCGTTGTGAAAAGACCAAATATCATGAGGTGATGTCAATAAAATGGATAGTCATATACCTCAGTCACAGACTTTAACAACAGTGACTGAACCTCCTGTTGAAGAGGAGCTCCCTCAATCTCCTTCTGTTGAATGTAATTCTAAAATTTCTATGAGTGTTGAAGTAAATAAGGAAAACAAGGTTGATGAAGTTCAAAAATCTGTTGTGAACAGTGCAAGTGAGCAAACCTCTATTTTAAATGATAGAAAAACACCTGATTATACACCTGAAATTATAGGCCCATTTCCTTATTACCAGTAGTATCCAGATTGTTTGAGAAATTAATAGTTAAAAGAATGGTTGAATTTTCGGAGAGTAAGCCATTTTTTAATCCAAATCAATTTGGTTTTCCGAGGGGTTTATCTACTGAGCATGCTGCTTTATTTTTGACAACTTTTGTGAGTGATGCTTTGGATAATGGTATGAAAGTCGCTTCTGTTTTTCTTGATGTAAAAGCTTTTGACTGCGTTGACCATTTTATGTTCATTGCCAAATTAGAAAATTGCGGATTTAGAGGACCATTTCCTCAATTACTGTCCTTTTTTTAAAAAGAAAGAACTCAATAGGTACAACTAGGAGATAATGTTTCTTCAGTCAGTAATGTTAAATTTGGAATACCCCAAGGATCTGTTCTTGGTCCCCTGTTATTTCTAGTTAGGAAAATCTTCAAAAGCTCCTAAACTTGGCTTCAGAGTACTTTAAAGAAAAACGATTAGCTTTAAATGTAGATAAGTCGGTATTTATGATGTTTAGGACTAGCGGGAAAATAGGGAGGGGGGGCTAAGATTTGGCTATAGGGAAAGGCAATTAAAAAACTTAAAGAATTTAATTATTTAAGAATTAAGTTAATGGAAAATGGAAGAGGCATATAGAGGATATGGTAATTAAAGGTATTAGGGTAATGGGTATGTTCCTCAGAAGTAGTATTAAAGAATTAGGCCTAAATGATATTGAGCTGCAGAAGAGAATTCAGGGATTCAGAAAATTTCAGGGAAAGTTAATTTAAATAGTACATTATGGATCAGAATTATGTGTATGTGGGGGGGGGGGGGGGGGTTGATAATTGAATGGGGTTGGAAAGGATTCAGCTTAAGTATTTTAAGAGACTCTTAGGTTTAAATGATAGTTTTAATAGTCTAGTATTAAGTGGAGATTTAGGTCTTGACACTCTTAGGAATAAGAGTTAGTAAAATGGTTAAGTTTTGACAAAGGATAACATCATTGTCTTAGGATAGACTAGTTAAAGCAACATTATAGAAAAGATTCATGGCCAAATCAAATAAGGAAAATTTTGAATAGTTGTGGGAAGTCCCTGTTGTAGTTGTAGGAGACCCAGCTATGGAAGGCAAGTCAGACCGCAGCAGTGCCTCTAGGTGTGTACGTTGAGGTCAAGACGGTATGGAGAGAGGGATATTATTTTAAAGTGGGACTTTAGGGCGAGGATTTAAGTTGGATCATTTCAAAAAGAGGTAATTTTATGTCTTTCGGTGAAAGAAACAAGTATTTGGGGAGGTTTAAGTCACAGAGAAACCTGTATTTTTGTCCAATGTGCAGAGAAAATTAGAATTCAGAGTAATTAATGTGGAATTGTAAGGAGTTTAAGGATTTGAGAGTAGAAACTTTTGGGATTGGGGTAAATGGAAAGGATTGGATATTCAGAATTTTAAAAAGTAAGTGTAAAGTGGATATTAAGAATATCGGAATGTACGTGCATGTAGCCATGCAGCACAGAGAAAGATTTTTGGAGGGTGGACGATAGGCGGGACAAGAAAAAAATGTTGAATGTTATTTTATATGGTGTGCTTGAAGCATTTCTTTTTTCTTTTTTGTAACCATGATCCATGTAGCTTTAAAGCATTTAAAATATATTGATCATGTGTGTGACATTTTGCGTAATTATGTGAGTTTTACATACCCTGTTATGTGAGTTAGCATCTTGTGGTATTATTTTGTATTATTTGTTGTTTTTTTCCCTGGCCCCTAAGTGGCTTTTGCTGCAATAAATATCTTTCTATCTATCTATTTATCTATAAGCGAAAATGGGGTATTTAACAGAACAGCTTGAATTATTGAATACAGCTGATCGTATTTATTTTTATTCTGCGATTAAATTTTTGATTTTATTCTCTCTACAATATAGCAAAGGAAAATATACGCCGCTTTTTTCACCATTAAGCAGCAATAATAAAATATTTTGACTGCTTAAAATGGATGTAGTTGGAAATTTAGATCGCTTTCTCAAAAAGTGCAGATTATGTTGAACCATAACACCCCAATTTGCAATTCACATGCAATATCGTAGCCTTCAAATTTTCTGGCTGGTAAGGATCCTATCATGCAATTATAAGAAGAGCAGCTGTTCGGTAGAAAAGCCTTTTACATTATTGAAGCTATTATAAAGTGTTTAACATAGTGTACCTGTTTATACCTTTTTTTAACAATCTTCTTCGATTAGCAAAATAGTGCATGAAATTGTAGGCGGGGTGTACAAGTGTATATTTTTCAAGAAAACTAGGTTATTCTATTATTGAGAGAACCATGTTATAGCAGGAGGGAGGGGTCTTCTAGGTGTTCATCTAACAAAAAGAATTGTAGTAGGTCAAATTCGGGTATTCACACATTCTTTTGGCCGTGGGAGCAGGTCTATGGAAAGAAAGGCTTACCTGTTTGTATCTCTGAAATATATCCGTTTAAAAGTTGATATGTTTACGTTTAAAATTTAATAGAAGACCGATCGGGGACCCTGTTCAGGTAACCGTTTTCAGAGCCCCTCAAAGACAATAGAAAATTCTTGGTTCAACTTGCCTAGGACCATAGGTGGGCGTTCCTGGTTTACCTCTCATTCCAGGTTATCTAATGGTCCTATGTCAAATTTAAATTCTTGGTCTACCTGTATGAGATTCTAGGTGGGCGTGCCTTGCTAAAAGATAACAAAAAAAAGTATTGGTCCAATAAGAGAAGAATACTCATTTCCACTGTTTACCCGTGCATTTTAACCAAACACTTGGAAAACTATAGGCTCTACGTCTGTCTTATCTCTAAAACTATCTACCTTAGTTCTTCTAAGTCCTAGGAATGACGCATGGGCGGATCATAGATAGACTTATCTATTAACAAATGAAATGACATCATTTTTATACAATCCTTATAAGGGAGTTAATGCCAGATTTTCCTATCACTCAATCGGACTATCTGTCTTGACTTTTTCTACAATTAGCCATGTTTTGATGCCCACAACTTTTTGATTTTAATTCAAAAGTTCTATCAATAGTTTTAGGACTATCTTAGTTCTTTTACCCTAGGAATGACGCATGGACGGATATTAGATAGACTTATCTATTAACAAATGAACTAACATCATTTTTATACAATCCTAATAAGGAAGTTAATGCCAGATTTGCCTCTCACTCAATTCGACTATCTGTGTTGGCTTTCTCTACAATTAGCCATCGCTAGATGCCAACAACAATTCGATTTTAATTCAACATCATTTTTCATTTTGAATTAAAATCGAATAATTATGGGCATCAAGCGATAGCTAATGGTTGACAAAGCCAAGATAGATAGTCCGATTGAGTAAGCTTGATTTAATGGGGCCAAAAAATTGGTAGAAAAAAAGGAAAGATCTAGACAGCGATAATTGAAAGAAGATGAGGGATTGTAAGACAAAGAGAAACACTAGCTGTTGCATCTAGTTCCTCCACAAATAACTTAAAAGTCTAGGAGATTCAGGCAAACAAAAACAGTTCTTGCTGCACTGTGTACAGGAGCATAAAAATTGTATCGGACTGTAATAAAAACTACTATATATATATATATATATATATATATATATATATATATATATATATATATATATATATATATATATATATATATATATATATATGTGTGTGTGCAAAATATTCCCTATGAACCACTGCTTGTTGCATACATCTAACTATGGGAGGAGAGGAATTTTATAATCCTAAAATGAAATCAAACAACCAGCTTAGAGGATCCTTGACACTTTCTCCCAAAAACATAGGTTTTGAAAACCTGAAAGCTTGGATGGATGTGATTGTTTGTTATGTTTTTCTCTGTTATTTCCTTATAAAAGTAAGAATCAACTATCAAGTAGAAAAAATAATTATTTTCATTTCAAAACAAATAAATATACCAATAAATAAAATACAGAGACTAGTCTACACGAGGTGGAATTAACCTCTCCTTAAGGATCGGAGAATGAAGTCTCGGTTTTCTAAGATATCATCAAGTGTGAATGGTAATGTTGAAAACCTTCTCCCAATTATATTCTTTTTCTTCTTTTTTCGAAAACCACCTAAAGGTCGGAGCAAAGCATAAAGAACGTAGACAGGTGACAGTATAAATGCTCGAACTAAATAGATCAGGATCTCCAGAATTCTTGTGGGCCAAGTCACACCTAAAAAATTGAATCTATGTACATTCTTAGAAATCTTCTAAATTCTTTAAAAGGCAAACACTTAAGGAGGGCTTTAACATTTTGGCTAAGATAGTGGACGATTTTTATATGGTCGACCACTTTTTCTATGGTAGTATTTCCACATTATTTTTTTGAATTTCCTTACATGAATTATTCTAAGAATTAAACTCTATCCTCCTTCCATTTTCTCTTTCTCTCTCCATCTCTATTTTTAGTTGAGTATCGAAGCTCACCATAACTGGGTTGACAAAATTCCCAGCGCCTTACCCTCTTCTCCATGTAAGGTTTGATAATAGCTGATTTTCTAAAATTGCTGTTTTTATTAAAATTTTGCAATTTAAAACATGTTTTATTTTTTTAAATGATATTGGCTAATTTTAAAAGAAAGAACTGAAACTAAAGAACTAAATAACTAAAGGATATCTAATCTGCACCATTTTACAACCTCTGAACCAATGATGACAAAGAGTGTAGAGTCATGCCATAAATTTAAGGTGGTCAATTAACTAAAAAATTTGTAATACAACAAAATATGTCATAAGACTTATTATGTCCTTTGCTGCTTCAAACTTCCAATAAGACAATCCCAGCTCATGGAAGTGACCAATTCTTAAATGAAAAAAGTTATTGGTGAACTATGTTCGAAAGATGAGAATGTTATAACTGGTTGGAATTTCCATTTCACAGAGATTTTATCCAAAAATTTTAGGATCTCTTTGACCTTTCATTTTTTGCACAAATGAACGATTTAACGATATGCTGTATTCTAGGCCCAAGAGTTAATAGATAAGCTTTAGGGGAACGTGAGCATATCGGAAAGTTTTGAATAGAATTTGGAGAGCGAAATCTGTCTTTTATAATTGGCAGATTTGAACCCCGACGCTTTCCCTCTATCAATCTAAAATTAAGAATAAGAGGGCTTATCAAATATAATTGATTGTTGAAGAATTTTGGAAGAGGGCTCCTTTGAACATAAAATTCAAGCTGTAGAACTCTGTCTATGGTTTGGGATGTTTGGAGGACACCAAAGCCACTCCCTTAAAATTTTGGTCTATGGTTCTATCATCTAGGAAAACAATAGTGATGTAACAGAAATTTCAAATACTTTTTCACGATGCCTTTAGAATAAGAGAGTTTATTTCTTTGGTAAATAAAATCCTTAAATTAAACACTTGCAATCACGAAATGGCAATACTTTTTACGCTCTAAGTTGGTTTTTGTGAAGCACCAACTTGTGAGGTCTAAGAGCACAGACCCGAAGGGCTGACTTATTTTCATTTACTAAGTAGTTTCTGTTTGTTTTATGTGTCAATTTTGTTCTCAATTTTCATTTGAAAACAAAAATGTTTTATAATTGAGTATCTGATAAGTTGGACCACACATCTTATTGAGCAGTTTTCTATAAGAAGTAATCTCAAAAGTCAATATTCAATGTTTCTTTGTAGCATTGTATTTAAAAATAGTAACGCAAAGCTAATTTATAAAAAAAAATTCTTGAGATTGTCATTTTGGCATTTACTGCATCGGGAGAGCTTAATATTACGATCTTCACTCAAGTTTGACAGCAAAACTACAAACGAATAGATAACTACTTTTATATATTTTGAGGTTCAATAACAACTATTATATAACGGGTGTGCATATGTAGGTGCCACCCATAAACATATTTTTAAAATTCGCATAAATTTGCCTTCTTTTTCTTTAACCATGATAGAGGATAATCAGAAGCAGGCTACAAAATATAACTCCCATTGTTGATCAAAGTGTAAGACCAACGCAAACTTTAAACTCTTAACTAACTCACTTGAAGGTTTACTTACATGGACTAACTGTAAAAGATATATACAAAAGAAAATTTAAGTCACCTCTCTCGCGGCCCAGTGAGGATACCAAGCAACAAAAGGAATGACAATCTAAAAACTAATTTAACAGCATCCAGAGATTAAAATCTATGAAGAAAGAATAAATTGGCTAGTATGATGACTCATTGATCATTATTTGGTCATATATATTGGTCACGTGACTCTTGGTCGTATTTGATCTTGGAAAATTTATAAATTTAAACTAGGAGTGAAAGTAGTTTGTACATATATGAGGACCACGACCTAAATCTGACAAATTGGGCTACAAGCCCAACAAGAACTATTGTTGAATTCATCAAGTTTTATGTACTTAATCCTTCTGACTGGCCATGAGATGGCCGTTTTATCATTATATGCACGTAAATTATACTTTACGTACACACGATATCATCATAGCTCCACAAAAAGTGTTAGTCATTTATCACGTCTATTTCGGTTTTTTTTAAGTGTAGAATATAAAAAATCTCGAAGGTCACTTGATGACTAATGGTAAATGGTCTCTAGCTTATATAGGCAAATGATCGAAATGTAAAACTCTATGCCGTGTGTGACTTCTGTCCCAAGTGTTTTCTCTTTAAATTACTGAATGTGTTGTAATTTTCATTTAAATAAGTATTAAAATATTTCATAGCTTTTAAACAAGAACAATGCATATTAAGCATAAATTGTGAGATTTACTTGATCAACAGACATAAAAATAAAAATAAAATTCTAAATTTAGATTGATTGCATATATGAGATGAGGTTTCATTATATTCACGGTAAGAATGACAATTATTATATTCACAATCTTGTGAAAATGCCAAGCTTGTCCTCTCATCCTCCTTTGACTGGACAAGCAACTGATGACAATGTCCAACCAATTATATCTGTAAGAAGTAAAAATTATTTATTAATTTCAATTACCTATGCTGGTTGCAGTGGCCTCTTGATCCTCATTTGGTGCTAAGATGGTGAGTCCACTCTCAACGATAGGCATCTCGTCAGGACCTGGGGCTAGTATAGTCAGTTCATATAAATTGTCATTTGTTTCAGATGGTGATGGAGCTAAGTACACTAGAGAACCCGGAAATTCATTTGATTCAGAACCACTGTTGCTACTGCTCGGCCTGTTACTTGAAGAGCCACTTGTTGATGACAGTGCTAGAAAACCAGGAATATTGTATTTAGGAGAGTTAGTTATTACTGTTTTGTCTCTTTAATTCCAAGTTTTTAGGTTGTGTATGTCTTTTGTCTTCCCCTAAACCTTTCTCTACCATCCATTCTCTTTATCTCTCTCTCTCAATCTCTCTCTCTCTCTCTCTCTCCCCCTCTCTCTCTCTCTCTCTCTCTTTCTCTCCCCCCCCTCTCTCTCTCTCTCTCTCTCTTTCTATCTCTCTCTCTCTTTCTCTCTGTATCTCCCTCTTTTCTCTCTCTCTGTCTCTCTCTTTCTTTCTCTCTCTCCCTGTCTCCCATGCTTCCTTTCTGTCTCTACTTTCTTAACCCTTAATATATCTCAATTACTTACTTTACTCTTATTGCTTAATGCTCATGCCAGCGTGGCTCTGAGAGCATCGTCAGCCTTCTCCCGTGGGTGGTCAATAGTAAGGGCCTCCGTATTATGAAGAAAATTCTAGCTTGATCCAGGCAAATCAACGAGACTATCACTTCATAGGATCTCCGGTCTTTCTTTTGCACCTTTCCAGCCACTAATGATTGGCTCGAAGTCGTAAAGAGCCCGAGCTGAGGTGAGGCAATTGCAAAAGATGTCCAAGCCAACGAAGCGTCCTCTCGGCAACCAGGTGTGAAAAAGGTGACTAAAAAGTCATACTTCGTAAGCGCTTATTGCTGAAAGTTTTTCCATCGTATTTCCTCCATTTTCCTTAACATCATGGAATAAAGGCTGTTGAGATAGCGCTGGACAGCTGTAGTTGCAGGCCAAGTTTCAGCTTATTATTGCAAGATGGAATCGACTGACCCTCTAAGAATTTTCCTCTTGGATGCTCGTTGGGCTTCTTTCTAACATGACTCAGTCTACCGAAGATGGAAGAGGCCTCAGTCACACGGGCAGCAAATTCATGTCGATGCAGCCATTCAATGATAAGATAGAACCCTGATAAGTGAAGTGGTTAACCCCTTCGTGGCTACCAAGTAATTGCTGTTAGACCTTGGCTACACTACCATGACTTTTGTTTTTGTCCAGTTAATGGACAGTTCCGTCTTGGCAGCTTCACCCGGAAGTGTGTTTAGAGCCATGAGCAGCTATGACGTGGAGCTGGTGACTAGCACTATGTCATCAGACAAGCCACAATCAGTGACAACTATATCTCCATACTTGATTTCAAAGCTCAACTTCCGAATTGTTCAAGTCACAATATGATCAGTAATACGGTTAAATAGCTCAGGAGCAACTGAAAAACTGAACAACCTTGCCCTGCTAATATTCTTACTTGTAAGAACACACCACATCTACCATTCACATGCACACAGCTCCTGGTTTCTTGATGCATGGCCCTGAGTAGGCGGATATCTTTTCACGGGAGGCATATATTAGACAGAATATTCCATAAAGAATATCGATTAACTGAGTCGAGTGTTGCCTTGAAATAGACATAATCAATGAAAGACTGCTGATAGAACTTGTTAGCCTTCTCTGCAATTTGTATTATAGAGAATATGGAGGGTGTGCAAAACATTACAGCAAACAAAACCATAGGAAAGAGCTCGTTTGGTACCGATAGAAACGCTATCCCTCCATATTTCTTGCACTACCTCCTAGAGCCTTTTCTCTTCCATGGTGGTAGGATTGCTCCTGTACGCCATCTTTCTGGATGATCTCCGATTAATGTATTGCATTGAGTAGCATTTGAAGCAATAGCAGGATAGTGTCACCACCGTCTTAAGCAGTTCTGTTGAGATTCCACATATGCCAGGAGCTTGTCGGTTTTTCAATTTCATCGCAGCATTTTTAATTCTAACACTGTGAACGGATTAATGTCAACATTACTAAAGTTATTATAGACCACAGGTTGGGGGACGGCAGGAGTCATTCTACTCCTGCCTAAGTGTTCATTCTACCTTGAAAGGTTGGACACTATGTCTTCAAGAAGCACCCCCATCCACAGATAGTACGTTCTCTATTGATTGATCACACTAGCCCAAGAGGTCATGAAAGCGTGTATACACTGCTCTAATGTGTTTTCTTGGGGCAGCCTCTTGTAGCTCATCAGCTTTGGCGTCGACGAAATATCTGCCTATGTATATGTATATGTATATGTATCCGCTCTATGTATCAGCCTATTATTGATGTCATTGAGATGTCGATATGTCTTCATAGCCCCCATTTTCTATGGAGTTTAATATCGTCCACAGGCCCCTGTGACAGGCAAGGCTTTTTTACCTTAATTTTCAAGCCAAGGGTTGTTCTAGCTGCGTCGGTGACTCCGATTTTAAACGAGTTGGATATTGAAACATGGCTTCAATATCCGCTAGCTGGGAAAGACTTTCAAAACAATTTTTAATCTCAACTTTAATCTTCTCTTTGATCGCCAGAGTATCAAGACTATGGAAGCTTAACATTGCAATGCGGTTGTCGACATTCTGGAATTTCAGTTTAAAAGAAACTACATCAGGTATTATTTCGTGGTATCAGCGCCATGAAACGAGTGGTAATTAAAACTGATGACCTTCATCGCCGAGAGATGATAATATAATCATTTTCTTTATGACGCCGTCGTTACTATACCTAGTATACTTATGAATTAAAGGTCTTTCGAAAACAGTGTTGGTGATAACAAGCTGATGGGCACTGCAGAACCGAAGCAAATGACTTTCATTGCCCTTAGTTACGTCCGGGGTAACATTACCCATGATGGCTTTCCATATGTCTGTGGGATCAGTAACGGTAGCGTTGAAATATCCAAGAAGAATACTGTATGAACTTATGACATATATACACACCGGAAGTTCTATGACTAGGACGGCAGAACGAAAGAAAAAAATAAAAAGAGAAAATACACACACTCACAAGGAAAATCTTAGGTAGCCATTATGCACTGACTACCGGCAAAAAACAAACTGCAGCAGAATACCAACACATTAAAATATCTAACCAATTATTCAATCTGCCCCAGGGGCGAGTAAATTAAGAACCAAAAAATGAGGGAAAAAAATTATATTAAATTATCCAAAGATTGAAAATAATTTTCATTTCTTTTAAAGGCACAAAGTAAGTGATGCTTTTACACTTACTCTTAGTTTTTTCAGGCAGCATGAGTAGGGATCGGGTGTATTAAATATAATGTAACACCAGTAAATTTAATTTACCTATATAAAATAGATAAAAACATCTAAAATATTATTTTGATGTTGAAGAAGCCCCCGCCCTCACTAATTCGGCAGAAAACCCTAGGCAATAATTAGAAAATTTGAAAGCACTTATCATTACACGAAAGGTTTGGACAAAACCCTACCACAGCGTAAAATCATTAAATAAAACCGTACGGACAGTAGATGCACTGGGGCTTAACATAAACAGCATAAACTAGTTTGCACTGAAACTTTTTGTGAGCGACAAATGTGAAGCTGCTCGACGGCCGGATTAGTGTAATCTTAGTAGCATAAATAAAAAAAAAAGTTATGGTCGACTGACAGCCGAAGCCGACCAGTATTATTCAAATTACATAAGCGTTTGACAATGCACACAGTATCAAACAAAAGACAGTAAATTGTAAAAACACCTAGTTTCTCTCTGGTACCATTAATGTTGCAGAACAAAAGCTTAACACTAGTTAACAACATTTTTTTTTGTCTGTTACCTTTGAAGGCTTGGGGGTGGATATATATATATATATATATATATATATATATATATATATATATATATATATATATATATATATATATATATATATATGTTTTTAACTACGTAAAACTTGCAAATATAAAACATTCTTCGCTGTCGCATTGTCTCTGCATATAAATAGGTTGTCAGGTTTACCGACTCTTGAACAGGCAACATATAATTGTCCATGGGAGATCCACCAAGATGGTGGGGGCACTTTGCACCCCCCAAGCCCCCCCCCCACGCGCTTAAGTCGTTATGCACCATATTAGTAACGCGCCATTGTAGTTGTGTACCACCTGTGAATATAGATAGTTCTGATTCAATCTTTGCATACATATCAATGATGTATTGGTGAAACAATTGACGGCACTTTAAAATATAATTCCCGTCATTGGGACGAATCATTAGTCTATAGGAATAATAATTCATTGCACTGTATTTCTTAATCGTTTGTTTGTTATAGGATGGATCTATCAATTTATTATTAAAGTTACCCTGATAAATTTACCCTTGTACTTTGAAAGTAGGCATAAATTGATCTTGATTTTTGATTTGGGCACCAAACGACGTCATTTGGAAACATGAGTTATATTTTCGGATGTTTGATAAAAAACGCTTAGATTCTGACGTAGTTCCAATAAGCAAAGTCTTCAATGGCTCTAGTGGTGCAGCCAGTTTAGGAAGTTTAACTTTTCCTGAGGCGCAACACATTTCTATTGTTTCACCAAATATTTACATATATTTTGACAAAGAATTAAAGCATTTCGAAAACTTTAAAACAGAAAACTAAATCAATTTACGTCATCAATTCGATCCAAAAATGACATAGCGTTGCCGGGACCCAGAACACAAGGAACAATGAGAATCTATATATAGAAGCCTGCCGTGTGCCATGCTGGGGCCCACGGGGACTAGTGGTAAAGCCGACGAGACCCAGCACTATCTGTGGTTAGAACACAAGGGACAATGAGAATCCATATATAGAAACCTGCTGCGTGCCATGCTGGGGCCCTGTGGTGAAGCCGCCAGGACCCAGCTAGTATATATATATATATATATATATATATATATATATATATATATATATATATATATATATATACATACATATATATATATATATATATATATATATATATATATATATATATATATATATATATATATATATATATATATATATATATATATATATATATATATATATATATATATATATATATATATATATACTAGCTCCTGGTGTCACCCACCCCCAAAGCCTCCCCGCACGTGTAAGTCGTTACACGCCATATTAGTTATGCACCATTGTAGTTGTGTCCCTGTGTCCCACCTGTGAATATAGATAGATATACATATGTTTTTAACTACGTAATATACAACATTCTTCGCTGTCCCATTGTCTTTGAATATATTAAATAAAAAAAATAATTTTTTTTAGCTGAAAGTAAGGAGCAACATTAAAACTTAAAGCGAACAGAAATTACTCCGTATATGAAATGGGTTGTCCCCTCCGCAATCCCTCGCTCTTTACGCTAAAGCTTTTAATTGTTTTAAAAAGTAGAATTGTGGAAAAGAGTCAAACTTTTGCGTAAAGAACGAGGGATTGTGGAGGGGACAACCCATTTCATATACGGAGTAATTTCTGTTCGTTTTAAGTTTTAATGTTGTTCCTTACTTTCAGCTAAAAAAAAATAGTTTTTTTTATTTAATTTCTGAACGTTTTTGAATTAATGCATGTTTGGTTTTGGCTTTCCGCACATAAATTATTAAATTGAAATTTGTACATTAATTCTTTTTTGGCTAAATGGCTATCTCTTAGTTTTGATCAGACGATTTTGAGAAATAAGGGGTGGAGAAGGAGGCCTAGTTGCCCTCCAATTTTTCGGTTACTTAAAAAGGCAACTAGAACTTTTAATTTTTAACGAACGTTTTTATTAGTAAAAAATATACGTAACTTAAGAATTAACTTACGTAACAAACTTTCATAACCTTATATTTTTATTATGTATACGAGGGGGTTTGTACCCTCGTTAATACCTCGCTCTTTATACTAAATCGTAAGTTTTGTCCCAATTCTTTAAGAATGACCCCTGAATCAGAAAGGCCGTAGAATAAATAGTTGAAATTACTAAAAATATTTTAGCATAAAGAGCGAGGTGTTTATCTCCTCCTAAATACCTCGCTCTTTATGCTAAAGTATTATTAGAACCCCTCATATTCGTAATAATATCTGTTCGTTTTAAGTTTCAGTGCTACTCCTTCCTTTCATTTGAAAAAACGTTTTCATGTTTATTTTTCATTGTTTTCTTATAGTAATGCTAGAAAATCCTGCGCCCTTTTCATTGAATTTTTCTTCCCCCATGACAGATTCCTCCAAGGAAAGATCCTCCAACATAGCCCCCTATCCTCAGCCCCACCCCCAGACAAAATAAAATCCCCCTGAAAACGTCTGTACACTTCCCAATAACCATTACTATATGTAAACACTGGTTAAAGTTATTAACTTGCAGCCCCTCCCCCAGGGATCGTTGGGGAGTAAGTCATCCCCAAAGACATAGTTCTTATGGTTTTAGACTATGCTGAACAAAATGGCTATCTCAAAATTTTGATCCGTTGACTTTGGGAAAAAAATGAGCGTGGGAGGGGGCCTAGATGCCCTCCAATTTTTTTGGTCACTTAAAAAAAGCACTAGAACTTTTCATTTCCGTTATAATGAGTCCTCTTGCGACATTCTAGGACCACTTGGTCGATACGATGTCCCCTGAAAAAAAAACAAAAAACAAATAAACATGCACCCGTGATTTGTCTTCTGGCAAAAAATACAAAATTCCACATTTTTGTAGATAGGAGCTTGAAACTTCTACAATAGGGTTCTCTGATACGTTGAATCCGATGGTGTCATTTTCGCTAAGATTCTACGACTTTTAGAGGGTGTTTTCCCCTATTTTCTTAAATAAGGCAAATTTTCTCAGGCTCGTAACTTTTGATGGGTAAGACTAAACTTGATGAAACTTATATATTTAAAATCAGCATTAAAATGCGATTCTTTTGATGTAGCTATTGATATCAAAATTCAATTTTTTAGAGTTTTGGTTACTATTGAGCCGGGTTGCTCCTTACTACAGTTCGTTACCACGAACTGTTTCAAATACATTGTCAGGAATACCGACTCTTGAACATGCAACATATAATTGTCCATGGGAAAACAATCCGTATACAGATCTATACCGCAATTGCGCTTGAGCATTGTTGATGGTGATTGCTAATCGAATATTCCCTGTGTCCCCGTCGTCATTTATATATCCCCCTGTGCCCCCCCCACATTCCTGTTGTAGTTATGTCCCTGTGTTCCGGTCGTCATTTAAATTCCCTGAGTCCTGGTGTCCCGGTCGTCATTTGTGTCCCGGTCTGTAATTTCTCTTTGAGTGTCCCGGTCGTCATTTGTGTCCCGGTCTGTAATTTCTGTTTGAGTGTGCCGGTCGTTATTTATATTCCCTGTATCCCGGTCGTCATTTTCTCTTTAAGACGCAAGCCCGTTTTCACGCTGTTCTTGTGATTCCTCGGCACGCTTTCTTTTCTTACTTTCTCAATTAGCCGCAAGCCTTTTGGCATTAACTCTCGGAGCAGCTTCCTCGGTTGTTTCTTCTGCCATTGTAGGATTTATACTAAAATTTCTCTTTGAATCGCCCCCTCATATACTTATATAATGATAATGATGTCATATACAAAGCCTTATATACTTATAATGACATCATATGCGGACAAACACACAACATACAACTTATTTTTATATATATACTAGCTGTTGGGGTGGCGCTTCGCGCCACCCCAGCACCTGGTTGGTGGGGGCGCTTCGCGCCCTCCGAAGTCCCCCCCGCGCGCGTAAGTCGTTACTCGCCATATTGGTTACGCGCCATTGTAGTTGTGTCCCTGTGTCCCACCTGTGAATATAGATAGATATAAATATATTTTTAACTACGTAAAACTTGCGAATATACAACATTCTTGGCTGTCCCATTGTCTGTGCATATAAATAGATTGTCAGGTTTACCGACTCTTGAACATGCAACATATAATTGTCCATGGGAAAAACAATCTGTATTCAGATCTATACCTTATTATTCTAATGATTGCCCTTGAGCTTTGTTGATGGTGATTGCTAATCGAACATTCCCTGTGTCCCCGTCGTCATTTATATATCCCCCTGTGCCCCCCGGCGTCCCCGTTGTTGTTGTTTTCCCTGTGTCCCTGATTGCTAATCGAACATTCCTTGTGTCCCGGTCACTTTCTCTTTGAGTGTCCCGGTCGTCATTTATATTCCCTATTGTGTCCCTGTGTCCCACCTGTAAATATAGATATATATATATATTTAACTACGTAAAACTTGTGAATATATAACATTCTTGGCTGTCCCATTATCTGTGCATATAAATAGATTGTCAGGTTTACCGACTCTTGAACATGCAACATATAGTTTTCCATGTATAAAACAATCTGTATTCAGATCTATACCTCATTATTCTAATGATTGCCCTTGAGCTTTGTTGATGGTGATTGCTAATCGAACATTCACCGTGTCCCCGCCGTCATTTATATATCCCCCTGTGCCCCCGGCGTCCCCGTTGTTGTTGTTTCCCTGTGTCCCGGTCGTCATTTGTGTGTCCTGGTCGTCATTTATATTCCCTGTGTCCCGGTCGTCATTTGTGACCCGGTGCTTTGTTGATGGTGATTGCTAATCGAACATTCCTTGTGTCCCGGTCGCTTTCTCTTTGAGTGTCCCGGTCGTCATTTATATTCCCTATGTCCCGGTGTCCCGGTCGTCATTTGTGTCCCGATGTCCCGGTCTTTAATTTCGTCAGTGGACAAACATGACGTCAGTCGACACACAAACATGACGTCACTCGACACACACACACACAGACACACACACACAGACAACTTATTTTTATATTGTGTCCCGGTGCTTTGTTGATGGTAATTGCAAATCGAACATTCCTTGTGTCCCGGTCGCTTTCTCTTTGAGTGTCCCGGTCGTCATTTATATTCCCTATGTCCCGGTGTCCCGGTCGTCATTTGTGTTCCGATGTCCCGGTCTTTAATTTCGTCAGTCGCATAAGTCGTTACGCGCCATATTAGTTACACGCCATTGTAGTTGTGTCCCTGTGTCCCACCTGTGAATATAGATAGATTTATATATGTGTTTCAAACTACGTAAAAATTGCGAATATACAACATTCTTGGCTTTCCCATTGTCTGTGCATATACAAAGCCGTATGTACTAATAATGACGTCATATGCAAACGCTCTTTTTACAAACAAACAAACATGCATACACACAACTCGTTTTTATATAGATAGATAGATAGATAGATACAATACAAATTAACTGCGTAAAACTTGCGAATATACAACATTCTTCGCTGTCCAATTGTCGCTGCATATAAATAGATTGTCAGGTTTACCGACCCTCGAACATGCAACGTACAATTGTCCATGGGAAAAACAATCAGTATTAAGATCTATACCACATTTTTATAATGATTGACCTTGAGCTTTGTTAATGGTGATTGCAAATGCTAATCAAATTGGGAATTGCAATCTTTTAAATTGAAAAGGCAGATCCGTTGGAATCATGGGAATGCGAGGAATAAGAACAGCCTCACCCTCAAAAGGTCCTGTCAAGATTGTAGCCTCTATTAGGTTTTCCATTGGTTTTTTTTTACGGCTAGTCGCGTGCCATTGCAAAGCTTTGGTGGGTTGATATTTCTTAAAAGTATTATTGGTACGCCTATTTTTAGTTGTAGCACGTGTGGTGGAAAGCCTGAAAGATCCACGGAATTCAAAATTCAGATGGATTGGAATTAACCGCTTCATTTGGTTCCAAAACTGTGTCGACTGACTTGTAAAGGACTGCCTGGTCTCGAATCTTGGTCAAAACAATATTGTTGATTTCGTGGACGTCTATATTTTTGGGTGCGAGAATCGCTCTTTCACTTAGCCATTTATTATTTTTATAATTTTTTAGAATATTCGGAAACACTTTTTCAATCAATTCATTTTTGGACGTCACTAAATTTCAGAAATCAGCAGGTAGTTGTATACGTCCTGAAATTGAGTCTACTGAGAGCTTTCCGTTTCCAATTGCCAGCAATTGATCTGAAAATGTTTGACCAGTCATCGTTTTGCAATCGGACACGCATATTTGTAGTTAATTTTAATGTTTTTACGTGTGCCCATAAACTAGAATTTTTCAGGCAAGCATTCATTTCGTCTGCAGGAGTTGATTTAGGTATTATAGGTAATGTTTGCCTGAAATCTCCCGCAAGCAATATTTTTGTGCTGCCAAAGGGTTGATAAATTTGCCCTTTTACTTTGAAAGTAGACATAAATTGATCTGGATTTTCGATTGGAGATTCTGACGTAGTTCCAGTTAGGAAAGTCTTCAA
Source organism: Artemia franciscana (assembly GCF_032884065.1). Taxonomy (NCBI): domain Eukaryota; kingdom Metazoa; phylum Arthropoda; class Branchiopoda; order Anostraca; family Artemiidae; genus Artemia; species Artemia franciscana. Next base: position 50,487,134 of record NC_088865.1, read on the forward strand.
TGGCTATGGCGGTGCAGCCAATAGAGGAAGTTTAACTTTTCCTGAGGCGCAACACATTCCCATTGTTTCACCATTGAATTTCAAGGCCTTGCAATAGGGACAAATTTTAGACATAGTCCCGATTTGAACACATCTACTCAAGCTATAATCATCGACTGGGCTGTACCTGAATGCCAGGCGAAACTTTCAGGTTGCTCTGATTCCTCGGCACGCTTTCTTTTCTTACTTTCTCTATCAGCAGCAAGCCTGATTTCTTGCTGTTCTTGTTATTCCTCGACAAGCCTTCTTTTTTCACTTTTTCTCTTTTAGCAGCAAGTCTGGTTTCATGTTGCTCTGGTAGTTCCTCGGCACGCCTTCTTTTTTCACTTTCTCTTTTAGCAGCAAGTCTGCTTTCGCGTTGCTCTGGTAGTTCCTCGGCACGCTTTCTGTTCTTTCTTTCTCTATCAGCCTCAAGCCTGTTTCCTTGCTGTTCTTTTGATTCCTCGGCACGCTTTCTTTTCTGACTTTCTCTATCAGCAGCAAGTTTTTCGGCATAGATTCTTTGAGTATCTTCCTCGGCTGTTGCCATTGTAAGTTCATCAGTCATTCTAAAGTTAAACATTAATATATTTCTACGTGAACGCATGTCTTATATATCTTTAATGATGTCACCGTCATAACAAAAATGACGACAACTAACTTCATGACGTCAGTAAACACACAAACATGACGTCACCTAACAGACACATCCACAGACAACTTATTTTTATATATATAGATAGATAGATAGATGTATATACATTTGTGCTACTGCTTAATATTGCACTTAAAACAAGCTAGTATTGTTAGTTTCAGACATAAGGAAGAAAATAATATGACGGTTGAAGCCATGCAACGGTATAGCGTATATAAAGAGTAAGGTCTTTTACTAACTAGCGTCTGTTTTGCGTTCCTTTTAGAGCCATAGGCAAGAGAAATATTAAAATTATTAATCAAAGATATTTACTCTTAATCAACGATGGCAGCAGCCCCTTGTCGCTTTTTTATCATTTTGCTCGCAAAAAAATCATTTAGCTTTCAAGTACTTTCTCTTGCAATCAGTTTACCTTGGTGATGCAGTAAAAACAAATATCCTTGACAAGAAAAGTTCAGTGACCTGATATCAGTAATAACTTCCCAGTATTGGTTTACTTTTCTCAGTAGGGTAGGCAGTTTTTCAGCCGCTCAAACCGCAAATTACAAATATTGAATTCATACAACTGTATGCCAATAAACACAAATCATAACATACGTATAGAAATATATATAGTTCATGACGTTAACAGTATAGTAAAGATGCAGTCAAAAGGTGTTAGCTAGAATTGTTGTTAACATTAAGAAGTAAAACTTGTTTTCTTAACATGTTTCCTTCTCACTACCCCCGATTCTAGACCTTCACTGTTGCTTGCTTCAAGAGAGTAGGACCTGTTGTTAACAAGACCTTTTAATAGACAATGAACATATATAAAATTTTTAACTGTATATTTCGAACACATATACAGTGTTCATCATCAGCAGTAAAACTTCGAAGTTATCTACGTTGTTAACAAGAAGAAAAAAGATGAAGTATATTGGTTATTGCTATTTAAGAACTTTATGTTCGGAATTATATCTACAGACATATACATATACAAATAAATAAAATATATGCAGAAGTCTTTAGCAGGGCAGAAGTCTAGCCCCGTCTTCAACTTACCAGAAAAAGTAGCATCTGTAATAGAAAAGCCGAGTCCTGGTAGACTTGTGGGATTCCCAGAAAAAGCTGGTTTTGAAGTTGATGTAATTATTGTATTGGCTATAACAGTTCCTGTCAGTCTTCCTAAACTTGGACCTTGTCGGAAGGATTTTACATAAACATCTTCAACATTGTTCGACATCATTTTAACCTGAAATATTGACAGTATTTTTAGCAAAGTAAAGTCCAATTAATGAACAGATATTTCTTTTATTCAGTAGCTCTTTAAAACCCTGCACAAACTTCTAAATCGCTGGGTATTCAAAATTTAAACAGCCTCAGAAACATAAAACCTGATGAGTTTCTCGTTTGTTTTTTTTTCCGATGAATTTTCTCACAGTTACGGTCAGCTGTTAGTAAAAGTATATTCGAAGAATTCAGATACCCAATTCATCATTTCCCTTCCGTTTTAGTTGAACATTTATTATTAAATATTTGAACTTTCATTAAAACAAAACTAAACATTAATTCGGATCATAATCAAACAGTTCATGATAACGAAATGTAAGCAAGGAGCAATCCGGCTCAATAGTAACAGAAACTCTAAGAAACGGAATTTTGATACCAATAGATTCATAAAAAGAATCAGATTTTATGCTGATTTCAAATATATAAGTTCCATCAAGTTTTAGTCTTACCCTTTAAAATTTATGAGCGTGAGAAAATTTGACTTATTTTCAAAAAAAGAAGGATTTGCCCCCTTAAAAGTCATAGAATCTTAATGAAAACCACACCATCAGATTCAGCGTATTAGAGGACACTCAATAAAGGATTCAAGCTCCTATCTTTAAAAATGTAGAATTTTGTATTTTTTTTTTTTTTGCCAAGAGAAAGATCACGGATGCATGTTTATTTGTTTTTGTTTGTTTTTTCCAGGGGTGATCACATCAACCCAGTGGTCCTAGGGTATCACGAGAGGGCTCATTCGTAAAGAAATTAAGAGTCCTTGTACCATTTTTAAGTGACCCAAAAAACTGGATGGCACCTAGGCCCCCTCCAACGCTCATTTTTCCCAAAGTCACCGAATGAAAATTTTGTTATAGCCATTTTGTTCAACATATTCAAAAAACTTAATAATTATGTCTTTCGGGACAACTTAATCCCCCAGAGTCCCTGGGGGAGGGGCTGCAACTTACAAACTTTGACCATTGTTTATGTATATTAATAGTTATTGGGAAGTGTAAAGAAGTCTTCAGAGGGATTTTCTTATGTTAGTGGGGGAGAGATTCGTGGGAAAATTTATGCAGGAGGATATTTCAGTGGAGGAATTTTTCATTGGGGAAGGGATATTGCTATGAAGGGGGTGCTTTATTCCCAGCATTATTTAAAAAACGATCAACAATTAAATAAAAAAACGGGTTTTTCAATCGAAAGTAAGAAGCAACATCAAAACTTAAAATGAACAGAAATTATTACGTACATTAGGGGGTTTGACCCCTTGTTAATGCCTTGCTCTCTACGCTAAAGGTTTATGTAATTTCAAAAGAGCTATTTATTCTATGTGATTCAGGGGTTATTCTTAAAGAATTGGAACAAATTCGAACTTTAGATTCAGATTCAGATTCATTTATTCAAAAATTCATATTCATCAAAATCTTCAACTTGCCCAAATGGAGAGACAAGCTCGACTACTGGGCAATTATATAAACAAAATTTAACAATCCTCATTGATACAGAACAAACAAAAAATGAATCACTATTTCATCAATAAAGTAAAAAAAAAAACAGTATCTTTAATGAGAGTATTTCAGGTGGAGTAAGTGGAGTGAGGCCAAAATAAAATATAAAATACAATTTTTTTACCAACCGTTCTTGCAAGCCGATTCCATTATATAACTTTTTAATTGTCTCTTGAAAGATCCTTTTGGTAACTCAAAAAATTTATTTAATGAATATTTGTTGGCTATTGATGGGATCATATACCGGAGGTTGAAACGGGATCTTTCATTTTTTCACCAGAGGTAGTTTGTACGGGTTAACACATCTAGTTATCATTGAATTTTGATGTTTGGACAGTAAATTCTGGTCAAAAAAGAAATTATGTACATGTTGAATCTTAAAAAACCAACTAGATAATAGCAGATGAGATATCTGTGTAAGAGTCATTTTGTCTAGAAACAGGTAAGAAGTACCTATTTCAGAGTGGATATCTGTACTCCTCGGGTGTTGTAAAAACTTATCTAGAGTTAGCGAAAAGAATTTTGTCGCAAGAATTTTAGCGTAAAGAGCGAGGAGCTTACTAGGGGGCTAACCCCTAATATACGCAATAATTTCTGCTCGTTTGTCGTACTTTCAGTTGAAAAAACTTTTTATTATTATGTAATCATAAGAAATTATAATCTCAATTAAATTTAAAAATATTTTTAGTGTGTCAAGTATTTAAATTTTGTGCAGATTAGAACGGGATTTTCGTATCAGACCAAATATAGAATAATGGAATCGTTGTTTACTTGTTCTATAAATTCTCCGAATTCCAAAACTAAGAGAGTTTAGGTGTATTATTCCAAATTCATAACAATAGTTATGAAGTTCCAGAAAACGAACTTAACATACTTTGAAATCGGTCTTTGGGCTACGGAACATCTATAGGCTTAATCTTAGTGTTTCTATACATAATGAATTATCGTGATATTTCTTTTTTTTTAAACCATACGATAGAAAGTCAGATCTTACAAGCAACCTATAAATGTCGGTATTCCAGTTATTGTTACTTATATACTAATTTTGTTTTTGAACTCTAGAAAGATTCAAGTTACCTTCCTTTTGGATCTTGAACATTTTTTATGTGGAGCTAATAAAGAAACGTTGCATTAGATTGTGTTATGGCCTGTAATGGAAAATTGTTTGTGTTACAAAAGTTGTGTCAAAATCAAAAATATACAGCATCTCTAAAACAAACTCTTAGATTTAGAGAAGTAAGTAAAGAATACGCTGAAAATTGGCGTTGTATGTAAAATCCACAGCAGAAATATAACGAACATCAGCGAAAAGTCCTATGCTCTACATCAGGCCTTCTTAGACTGTGGGTCGTAGCCCAAAATAAGGTCGCATTGGGAAAATTCTGGGGTCACGAGTGATTTTAATGTTAAATATTTAAAACACGGTTTTATAACATCTAGATTTGTATTTTTGCAGTTACTCTCACAAACCTGCACACACAAGAAATTGGATTGTGCACGCACGTGTTCACCGAGAAAATTGATCAGTAATACTATAAGGAAGCAGATTCCAACTACACAACTTTATTATTACATACGAAAGCAAAATTGTTGTCAAGATGTTAAAGTTTACGAAGATTATTGTTATTAAAGAAAAACTGAAAAAATTTTAACGAAGAAAAGTGAGGAATTGCTGCTTTTTTTAAAATAACCTATGAATATTCAAGTTATGCTATCTGTCAGATATCTTTGAAAAACTAAACAATCTCAACTTATCTATTCAAAAAAATTGCTATGTATTTACTTCAAAAGTATGGTAGAAAAAAAAATCAAATGTTTTCCAGTGTCGAGAATATTTTAATCGAGAGAAATTATTCTAACACTTTCACTACAAGAACTATTTTAGATTACTTAAGGGGCGATACCACAAAGAATCAACCTATCTTTTCCGTTATAATATCTTTAGTTTGTATGGCCAAACTATTTAGAATAGATTAGGTAGTCTAGCCATAACTTGTAGAGCTTGGATAGAATAAACGGCTAGAGATTAAAAGCCGATATCCATTTTCTTTGTAATCTTAGAAAAACCTTGTAGCTTTTCTTGTTTTTTGCTTGAGATCGATATATTTAGTTTTAGAGAAACTTGTATCATTAAAAGGTCTTTTTTTTCTTTTTTTTTGTTCAAAGGGGACCGAATTTTCTTTTTAAATTCAGGAAAGCGTTGATCCTAAAAATGTTCTAGTGTAAGCTTACCTGCTAGGGAAATGCCCAAAATCACCTCAAAAGAAATGTCACTTGATCAATCTGACAGCTCTATTAATTGTTTTAGATGCAGCTATTTTGATTGAAAACTTGCTGACAGAAATTCAGTGTCTTTTCAATCAAAATTCATAGCCAAATCACAAATTCTCAATAGATTTCAATGATAAGTGGTCTCCTGGGAGAGTATACTAATAAACCCTTTGCCTTTCGATCCGTCGAAAGGCAAAGACAGTCCGTCGACGTTGAGGCTCACGAAGTGATGTTTAAAGTATTAAAACTACAACTTCCAAAAAACCCCTTGACTGAATTCTGATCAGAACTTGGACTGAATTGCCCAAAATCACTTATGTGGTGTTAAATGTTCTTCTGACATTCAACACTACTTCTCAGCTTTAACCCATACTAAATTATAATATTGTTCATCGCTAAAACATGTTAAAGAAATCTTACATCCAGCAGCATCAAAAATTCCACCAAAATTTAATTTGTTATGCAATAAAAAAACAGGCATATCCATGTCATTAAATTTTCTTCTTTATTTTTAACTTAATATTTACAATTTATCGCCTGTGTTCAAATATACTAAGACGGTCAGAATCCCCTTTTATTTATGTTATTACAAAAAACACAGTTTTGATAATAAAAAAGATGTTTAATTTTTGTAACTACGATAAAAACAATTTTGCAACTTTTTGTGCAATTTTCAAATTTTAGATTTTTGTATGTTTCTAAACGAATTTTAATACTATATGTTTTCGTATGAATATGTATATTATTACCTAATAAATAAACCATTAAAAAACATTTGTTATACTTTTTATGTTTATATAGGGTCGCCAGGAAACTCGGATTTGCAAATGGGGTCGTGAATGAAAAAAGTTTAAGAAATCCTGCTCTACACATTAACAAATTGACCCAAGCCACTCTTCATGACTCCGCCCTCGCGCACCCGCAATAACCAATGTTTAGAGCACCACGATGAACTTAGAGAACCTTTCTTTGCTCAGACGGTTTAGGAACCTTACCGAACTAGCGCGCTTTGATTTAGTATCATTTTTGGAGAACCTTTTTGTTATTTTTCGTCATATGCTTCTGCTGTGCTAGAGTCTTATCTACATCTTAGACAATATTGGCTTAAAATGTGCACATATTAAGTGGAAAATTCCCATTTTAGCTTGGAAAACACTAAGCCTGTCCAGCTGCTTTTTTTAATCAATATACTACTAACTGCCTGTGATTTACGGTCAATGATCCCCATGTTTCGTATGGTCCATTTTTCGCCTGACTCGAGGGTTGTTTTTTTTCATGACCACAAGAAATTGATTAGTTTTTGCAAACGTATGCAATTGTTTACTTAGCTAAAATAGAAAGCAAAAACACAGATAAAAAAAAAAGTAGAAGAGAATATATTCTAAACCAACACTGGCTACACATGACGTATGAAACAAAGAAGAAGTTGAAAAATGAAAAATAAAATCAAACAGCCGAGAAAACGAAGGTAGTGTCAACCAGTGGAGCAATATAAAGCAAAAATAAGCAGATATTTCGACAAGATATTCTACCAAGTCGTCGTCAGTGCTAAGACTACCCACAAAAGAGATATTTACATAAGATTTATGCACATGCAAGAGCTGTTTGCTCTTGTAAAGTTTACTTCAAAAGGTTAGATTATTTTTCGTTTTTATTTTTTCTTATTTTTATTTCGTCTTATTTTTTCGTTTTTATTTTTTTAGCCCAGAGGATGACTTGCTGGAAGTCCTTGTCGAAATGTCTGCTTATTTGCACTTCATTTTGTTCCACTGACGGACCCTACCCTTGTTTTTTGGCTGCTTGATAATATTTTTCATTTATTATTATTGTCTTCTTTGTTCCATAAGTAGAAAAAAAAAGTAAAAAAAAACGAAAAGTTACTCAGTGGCTTCTCCGTTCCTATGGAGTACTTGTGTGTAATATATTTTTGATTGTTATTGGCTCAAAAAAGGAATTTCGGGTTGTAACACAATAAAAATCTATTAGATACCACGTTTATGTGTAAATATTCAGGCCCGTTTACAATGAGACTTTTCTAATACCGAGATTTGGCAAGCTTTGGTTTGAGCAGAAAAGTCTGTAAGATTATCTGATTGGCTGAAAAGCTCTCTGAAAGTTCTGATTGACTCCAAGTATTTCTAGCTAAATTTAATTTTTAGCAAAAGTTTTAGTAAATTTAGGTTTTAAGCCAAGTTGATAATCCGTGTGAGACCCTGAGTGATAAGCCTTTTCCAGGAGTGTATAAAAATGATGTCATTTTCCCTTGTTTATAGATAGTCTATCATCCATCCATCCATCTTGGGAGAGAACAAAGGTAGTCATAGAACCTTAGGGATGATCAAGATTTCTGTGTTGATTCATGACGGACAATGTTGACTGGACTTTTATGCAAAATGGGGGACTAAACTTGCTTTCACTCACAGGCGAACAAGTGACCTAAGCCTAATAGGCTCGGCTGCTTAGAGTCTCAGGCAGACTACTGTAACATAAGGATTGACACATGACCGACAAGTCCCCTGGGCTCACAGGCGAACGGAGAGACCTATAGTGTCCCAAGTGCTTTGGTAAACGGCATGGGCAAACCGTGGGAGTAGCTATGACTCTCAAATTGGACAGACACTTTTGTGTTAGCTTTTGGAGAGGCACGCCTGCCCAGTATTTTATGCCAGTTGACCAAATCTTAGAATTGAAATATGACCATTAAGTCGCTTGATATTGCAGGCAAACAAGAGTCCATCCAAAGCCTAACAGGACTGGCTCCCCTCTCTAGAATGTCGAGCCAGGCTTAGGACCCCACTTATAAGCTTAGATAGTTGCATTAACAAAAGCTAAATTAAATATTGGGTTGACCGAAAAGCCACTTGAACTCACAGGTGCGTCAATATGAAATACTTTATGCTTTTAAGTATTGCTATGTAAATGGTCTATAATAGCTGTTCAATGGGCTACATAAATGTTAAATAATCTCTGAGGTTACTAGATTACATAAATAATGCTTTTAAGTGGTAATAGCTTAGCTGTTTCAAAATTCTCACTCTTCTCAGAAGTTTCAAGCCCGACGGAGAAAAAAAAAAAAAAAAATCAGCCTCTTGAGCTTCATTGTTGGGAAACCTTTTTTTTTTTTTTTTTAGATAGCATTCCCTTTTATTCATTACCACCGATTTGGACTTTAGGAGTCTAGCTTCATATCCTTTACTTTTCTTATAGTCCCTTAAATTAAGGACTAAATGATAAACGTTCCAAGTCTTAGGGGCCAGTGTCTCGAGCCAAATATTTTTTTTTATATCAGTGTCCCCTTACATTAGAGACTTACCGGTTTGAAACCAGCCAGGATCAAAAGACTTATGAATGTATTTTTCGGCCCCCTAACATCCTTACACCTTTGAGCAAGAATTTCTTTTCCCGGGGAAGGATCCTTGATAATTTAGAGCAGATCACAAAGTATAGGTTCTAGGCCCTTTTCCAGGGGTCTTTAAACCCAGTCGAAAATTTGATTAAAATTCTGGTTCCACTGGCCCAAGCCCTATCAGATGTAAGTTTCAAACAGTTGAAACAATTTCTTTGACCTTTTTTGAGCACTATTATTAAAACAACGATTGTTATTTATTAGCTATTTGGTTAATTTTTCCCCGCATTGTGACACTCCTTATCCAAGGACCTATAGGCAAGTATTAATTTCAAGAAGTTTGGGAACAAGTCACCTGAAAACAGTTTTGTACAAACAAAACTGTTTTGCTTATACAAAACCGTACAAACTCTTCCCTTGTCACTAATTCTGATCTCGTTCCTATTTTTAGCTGGGACAAGTCCTGAGTAACTACTCCCCCTTAATTCATTACCATGCCAGCACACTATTTTCTATAATGCCGTCTAGCTGCATTTCCGGATCTTCGGAAATTTTATCCATGGTCTCCACTTCAGACTTTCTTAGTTCATATTTTAATGCTTTCTCCAACCTCTTTACATTCCTCTATTTTTCATATTGTCTATCAATCCGATAATCCTTGTACAGACCCCTTCTGCTCTCTGTTAAACATAAGGCTTTTTCACTAATATTCCTAGCTGTGTTCCTAATTTTCTTCTCTAAGACACCATCAGCAACTACACATTTTTTTCCCTAAAAATATTCCATTCATCTTCTACATCGTCAAATTTTAAACTCTCCAGTTTAGTATTCAACTGTGACTTCAAAGTTTCTCTCCAATTTTCATCCTTGAATCTACAAACATCATAACTTCCCGGGAGGTAGTTACCCTTCCAAAAACACCAAACCTCCTTGAATAAAAAAGTTTCATCTCTTTAACTGCAAGTAAGGAGCGACATTAAACTTAAAACGAACAGAAATTATTCCGTGTATGAAAGGGATTGTTCCCTCCTCAACGCCCCGCTCCTTACGTTAAATTCTGATTCTGTCACAACTTTACTTTTGAAAACAATTAAAAAACTTTAGTGTAAAGAGCGAGGCTTTCCTTGATTTAGACTTTCGCTTACTATTGAGCCAGGTCGCTCGTTACTACAGCTCATTGACACGAACTGTTTAGTTAAGCCAATTATACAGCCACGATAAAGCATGCTCACTTTTTCTTTAAAAAAAAAACAAGTTTTTTTTAACTGAAAGTAAGGAGCGATATTAAAACTTAAAACGAACAGAAATTACTCCGTGTATGAAAGGGGCTGTTCCTCCCTCAACGTCCCGCTCTTTACGCTAATTAGCGTAGGAGGGGGCCTAGATGCCCTCCAATTTTTTTGGTCACTTAAAAAGGGCACTAGAACTTTTCATTTCCGTTAGAATGAGCCCTCTCGCAAGATTCTAGGACTACTGGTTTGATACGATAACCCCTGGAAAAAAAAAAACAAAAAACAAACAAATAAACACGCATCCGTGATATGCCTTCTGGCAAAAAATACAAAATTCCACATTTTTGTAGATAGGAGCTTGAAACTTCTACAATAGGGTTCTCTGATACGCTGAATTTCATGGTGTAATTTTCGTTAAGATTCTATGACTTTTAGGGGTTGTTTCCCCCTATTTTCTAAAATAAGGCTAATTTTCTCAGGCTCGTAACTTTTGATGGGTAAGACTAAACTTGATTAAATTTATATAATTAAAATTAGCATTAAAATACGATTCTTTTGATGTAGCTATTGATATCAAAATTCCATTTTTTAGAGTTTTGGTTTCTATTGAGCCGGGTCACTCCTTACTACAGTTCGTTACCACGAACTGTTCGATCAATAAATGCAGAAGAGCAATTCGAACAATTTAGGGCTGCGATGATCATTTCATTTATGAGGCATATCTATTTGAGCTTTTGGATAATTTTGGGAAAATGATTTGCATGAAGTTTTAAAATTATGTAGTAGGTGAGGGTATGGGGCCAAAATGGGCACGGGAGGATAGCTGTTTGTCTTCTAATGACTTTCGGTTCTTTAAAAGGCACTAGAAAATTAAAGTTCAAATTTATTAAGTTCCGTTCATGCTTCCAAGAACACCTCTTCCAAATGAAGTGGCCAACGGAAAATCGAATTCATTTCACTCTTCGCAAGGTAAAGGTTACTCTAAAAGGTTCGCAAGGTAAAGGTTACTCTTCGCAAGGTAAAGGTATTAACTCTAAAGTATTTAAAGTTTTATGCTTTCTTTAGACAACAGGTTGAAAACAATGCTACTACTTCAAAATACCGCAATCAAATAAGCAAATAAGTTGATTGCGTAATATTTGCCAGGACCGACACCTTTTTGGAGCTGTTTCGCCTTCTTAACAAACAATTTTCTTGTGCTAATAACTTTTGATTAATTTACCTAAAATTATCCAGTTTCACATATTTAGGTTAAGCATTTAGAGCTTATTCTTCTTGTATACATATTTTCAAAGATACCCTTTTTTATTTAGATAATATTGGCCAGGGCTCTTCTCTCCTTAGTGTTTCTTGCTACAAATTGTTTGATAATAATAAAATTTATCAGCTGTTAAAATATTGGTACTTGTGTATTATTCAGAACGCACTCAAAATATGATGAAAATATAATACTTTATTATGAAAATTGTAACCTAACCTAACCTTTCAAACATGGCCTATTGTTACACTTCCAAAAATGTTCCTTCTCGTAAGAGCATAAAGTCATGTTGTGTCCAATGACACACTGTCTTGTTATGGGCAACAACCCCTTATCCTGGAAAAATACAATTGCCTCTTTTTCAGTCTTTGGTAAATCACAAATCAAATCAAACAGTTCGTGGCAACGAACTCTAGTAAGGAGCGACCCGGCTCAATAGTAAACGAAACTCTAAAAAAAACACAATTTTGATACTAATAACTACATCAAAAGAATCAAATTTTTTATGCTGATTTTAAATATACAAGGTTCATTAAATTTAGTCTTACTCATCAAAAGTTACGAACCTGAGAAAATTTGCCTTGTTTTGGAAAATAAGGGGAAACACCCCCTAAAAACTATAGGTCACATTCAGCGTATTAGAGAACCATACTGTAGAAGTTTCAAGCTCCTATCTACAAAAAATGTGGAACTTATTATTTTTTGCCAGAAGACCGATCACGGGTGCGTGTTTATTTGTTAGTTCGTTTGTTTGTTTTTTTTTTCCCAAAATCCATGTTCAGACACTATCTTTTATCACTATGCGTAGCAAACTAAATTGAGTTCTGTCTTTGTGGCTATGAAACCGGATTTTCGCATCATAGTTTGTTTCACAAAAGAACCTAACTTCACTTATTGAGTGTGTTCTGAATAACACACAAGTACCATAATATTTTCTACTTACGAGAAGTTCAACATTTTTCTTGAGCATCTGATACTCAAACGAATCCTCCGATTCCAATGCCTCTGACCATGGCTTGCTAAGTTGTAAGTCGCTTCTGTATGCTTGGTAGCTTGATTTTCTTATGCTTACACAGGAACCACCATCAGGTGCTTTAACAAATGGGTATTGACATCTGCACTCAAATCCTTAAATAATAAATTTTTTACAGTCTGTGTCATTACAAAATTGTTTTTACAAATTTTTATAAGGCTTTCTTTCGTGCAAAATCTGTTAAAGCAGCAGGAAGGGAAATCTGATAGAATTGAAGGAAATATAAGCAATATAAAACAAAAATTAAAATACTTTTGTAAGAGAGGCCATTATTTGCATGCCACATTAGAGTTTTCTCTAATTCCACATTTTAAAGTTTTCTATTTTCCGTTGTCCCTTTCATTTGCTGCTGATATTACTGGGTTTTTGATTTCAAGGAAGTACCAAGTAGAAGTGTCAATAAAAAGTAGAAAATAATAACCACCGTTAAAGTTCTTTTTCCTCTTTCGACCCGAATTTTTCGACCTAAATTCTTTATAGCTTTACTACTACATTAAACTTGGAATGTGATTAACCACAAAAACAAATGGTCGAGAAATCAAATTTTTCAACTGTTTAATTCATTTTCAAATTCAATATCCCATACAGTTTTAAGAGGCTAAGCACTACTGATTTGGAAGTTTATACAGCAAAAATAATATTTACTTTAAATCAGGCGAATTTAAACATTATCAGACAAGAAATCAAAAATAAAGTGATACTGAAGTAGAAATCTGCTATGAATACTCATTGCAGAACTAGTCCTGAGACCTTGAACTGCATCTAGGCTGCGGTAATTCAAAATTATTTATGTGCTATCAGACCAAGTCCAATGGAAGTGATTATTCGTACCTCTTAATATCAGCCTAATATCTCTTTGTACTTTCATCATAGGGTAACTCTTCTGAAATTGCCATTAGTTTTATGCTTTGTAATTATTTCCTGTAACCTTCAAATTACCCTGCTATTCTAGCTCAATCCCACAAAATATAAAAAAGAGAAAATAAAAATGTGGAAAAAATACTGTAGGATATTATACGCCCTATATTTTGCCAATATTTTGGAATTTGGGTAAAATATTCCAAAATTCCTTCTTTTAATCATCATTTTTATTTGTCGTACTTTCCCTCTTGGCTCCTCAATTTGGCATGTGGGATGAAGTTCCCACGAGAGAGAATTTTCCATGGGTGGGAAATTTTCCGGGAGGAGAAAGTCTCTGGAGGGAGGATATTCTGCTTGGGGAATTTGCCGGATAGAAAAAACGCCTAGCACCATTAAGTGGAAACTTTAACGGCATGTCGAGAGGATTTTGAATTAACGAGAAGTATACAAACTGCTTCTGCAACTACTACTTGTACTACTATTGCTGCTAGACTACTACAAATAATGCCAATGCTAAAGGTAGTGAGGTGATACTTCCAGAGACCGCTGAGGTGGATGTTGAACTAAAACCAAAAGACTCTATTTGCATAAATGTTGTCACAAAAGGAGTACCAACAATTTCTCGGGAACGGCATAGGGTGTCAAGTGGAATCGTTCAGGTCTTGTTGAGGGGGATGTTGAACTAATCAAAAGGCACTAAGTGCACATTACCCTTATTACTACTGCCATTACTATTACTGCTGCTACTAGAACTTCTATTACGCTACTATTACTTTCAAAGTTAAGAGTTTCAAGTGAAACTTTTAGCGAATGTTGAGGGGTATATTGTACCAGATCAAAACACACTACATGCATGCAAGTGGTCAAAAGCGCCTAACAGCACCTTCTTACGCTATGGGTCTTGCCCCCAAAGAGGGTCGCGAGAAATTTTAATTTAAAATACTTAAATAGCCGATTCTATAATATTTAGATGTGTATTTTTGTACAGTTACTCTTAAAAACCTGTACACAAAAAAGGTATACTGCGCGCACATGGGTTCAGCGAGACAATTATTTATTAACACTGACTGTAATGTGGACTACTCTAGTAGTGACCCTCTTCGCAGTGTTGCCATATTGGCTTCTTTCTCCCAAGCTGGCGTATTTTGATGGTAAATGGTGATATTTTTTTTATTTATCCGCTGGCTTAAATGTTGGCTAATTTTTATTGTGGCTTATTTTTTTTGGCATGAAATACTTTTTCGGGAAAAGAATGATTTCTTTCGGACATCCATACATCTTTTGAATTAAATAATTTTTATGTAATTGTTTATTTAAGGCTGGGAAGGACGAACTAAAGGCCTTTTTTTGTCAATTTTACTAGTAAGTTCGGGGTCATGTTTTCGGAGATTGCGTTTGGTATTGTAAAATTTGTTTTTTTCAAGTCTCTGACTTACTTTGTGTACCTTCTGGCAACACTATTCAGTTCAGTTCAGTTCACTCTATTTACAATCCTAATATCCCAGTACCCGCCCCAAGAAAGATGCAAAATAGCACTTGCGACTGGGCACTTGCACTGGGTTATCTAGTGAAGTCAATTGTCAGTGTTGCACTGTAACGAGATTTCATTTTTTTTCTTTTTATTCACTATTTAATCAATTGTTATATACAATATGTTATTTTATATATTTATTTGATTTTGGGATCATAATAATTTTTATCCATAGATAAATGGTTCAAGTTATATAAGAATGGTATTGACGCATATAACAATGCTACAAACTCTGCTCAGGCAGGAAACTAAATTCCGGCACTATGAAAGCTGCCAAATTAATACATCTTGAATCAAAGCATGTTTTTATGTCAATAAACCAAAATAATATTTTAAAAGACTGTATAAATAAAGCAAAAACCTTTGAGAAATTTATAATTTATATCCATTAATGAAAAATATTTACTAACATTATATGAAGTTTCATAATGTATTTCTAAAAGTAAAGTTCCGTTCACTATTGGAGAGGACCTTGTACTGCCTGTTGCTAATTTTAGGAAAATGGTAGAAATACTAAATGAAATTTAATATGCTAATAATAATCAAAATACTTCTTTGTCAAATGAAATTGTCTCGAATAGAATATCTTAGATTAGCAAGGGTCAACTAGTGCAACTTGTTACAGGAATTAAAGAAAGCCCAAAATTTTCAATTCTACTACTACTACTAAAAACTCACCACATAGCCAAGCCACCTGAGGCCAGCACAGCTACGCATGCTCCTCCTCTATCCCAGTCTATTTAAAGCCTCCCTCTTTACAGCCTCCCAAGAAGTTGTCATCTATTTTAAATCTTTTTTATGACATCCTCTCACCCCAGACGGGGACGAGCTGCTTTCCGTTTAGCCCTAAATAGTTGGCCGAAAAGGACAATCTTCGGCAATTTGTCATCCTTCATCCATGGAACGTGCCCTAACCATCTCAACCTTTCTTTCATTACAGGCCTAGAAAGTGCGATTGAACTATACTTTTCGTACAGACTACTGTTAGAAACACGATCAGTCAGCCATGTACCCAGAACAATCCATAGGAAATTTCTCTTGAAAATATCTAGTAAATCTTCGTCCACTTTTTGGAGTGCCCATGCTTAAGAGTCATATTTGACCAATGTCATCACTGTACCTTCCAATATTCTAATCTTGGTTTGCAGACTTATCATCCTATTTTTCCAAACTGTTTTAATTGTTAAAAGAACCGTGAACCTTAGCTATTCTACTTATAACATCTTCACTGCTCCCACCGTCTTTACTAATATAACTACCAAAGAGAGTGACGCTGCCCACCTGATTAATCTTTTCGTTGCCAAACTTCACCTTTTCATCTTCACTTATTCCTAGCCTTAGTGACTTAGGCTTCTTAACATTAATTATTAGCAAAACCTCTAAAAGTGCATTCATTTTGCTCAAATTTTCATCTAGGATGATTAAATCATGTGCAATACCTAAGTCCATGAGAGTTTTTCCTCCCCACTTGATTCCGTGGTCTCTCATTGCCCTTTCTGTGCTTCAGACCAAGTCCATAAAAATGATCCATATAAAGGGGTATAGAACACAACCCTGCTTAACTCCTGATTTAATACAAAACCAGCTGTTAACCTCATTTCTTACCTTAACCTCAGGAGAATTATTCTCGTATATAGCACTAATTACTTTAATGGATTTGTCTGGTACACCATATAAGGATGAAGACCTTTGCTAAAGCTCTTCTATCAACAGAATTGAACGCTTGCTCACAATCTATAAAACTGAGGACCAAAGGTGTTTGACAACTAAGGCACTTTTTAGTTTTAACATAAGAGTAAAAATTTTGTCGTCAAATCCTCCGCCTTCTCTAAAACCACACTGTTCTTCTCTTAAAACTTTGTCAACAGCATCTCCCAATCTAAAAAGTATCATAATACCAAGTAATTTGCTACCTACAGAAATTAGACTAATGCCTCGATTGAAAATCTGTAGGTACTTCCCCTTTTTCAAAAAGCATATTCATAATCTTCAGTAACTTATTTCTAACCTCGGAGCCATCATATCTAAGAAACTCACTAACCGCACTATCAGCACCTGGAGCCTTATTATTTTTTAATCCTTGTAGTACTGTCACTAATTCTTCCTCACAAAACAAATCTTGCTTCACATCCAAGGTATCACAAACTTTTTTATTTTCCTCTATATCTTTTCCTGCAACTGTATCTCGGTTGAGCACATTCTCAAAATGTTCTGCCCATCTCTCTTTGACTCTTTCCTTATCACTAATTGTGCACCCATTTCTATCTTTAACTAGGACAAGTCCGGATTGACTACTTCCTCTCAATTTATTAACATGCCAGTGTAATATTTTACTATTGTGCCGTCTAGCTGCATTTTCCATATCTTCAGCAATTTTGTCAATGGCCTCCACTTCACATCTCCTTAGTTCATATTTAAATGCTTTCTACACTTTCTTTACATTCCATTTGTTTTCATATGATTCAATTCAGCTGAATGAAACGACTGATATTACTAAATTGGCTCAGTTGTTAGTATATATCATGTACATTTATAAAGATATGTGGAGGAAGAATTGTCATTATTTCGTGCTATAAAAGACCATACTACAGGGAAAGACCTAATCAAACCATGTCTCTATACCGAGACTTATAAAGACGTATAGATCAAACAGTTCGTGATTATGAACTGTAGTGAGCAGCAACCCAGCTCAATAGTAACCAAAACTCTAAAAAAAGGAATTTTTATACTAATAGATACATCAAAAGAATAAGATTTTTATGATGATTTTAAATATAAAATTTTATCAATGTTGTTCTTACACATCAAAAGTTAAGAGCCCATCAAAATCAAAAATAGGCCTTATTTTCGAAAAAGGAGGGAAAAACCTAAAAGTAAAAGAATATTAATGAAAGTCACACCATCAGATTCAGCGTATCAAAGAACTATGCTGTAGATTTTTCAAGCTCCTATCCGTAAAAATGTGGAATTTTGTATTTTTTTTTTGCCAGAAGAAAGATAACGGATGCGTGTTTATTTATTTTTTTCTTTCTTTCTTTTTCCAAGGGGTAATCATTTCAACCCAAAAGGTCATAGATTTCAGCGAGAGGGCATACTCGAATGGAAATTAAAAGTTCTAGTGCCCTTTTTAAGTAACCGTAAAAACCGGACGACAACTAGGCCCCCCATGCTCATTTTTTCCTAAAGTTACCAGATCAAAATTTTGAGACGGCGTTTTTTGTTCAGCATAGTCTAAAAATCTAATAACCATGTCTTTTGAGAACAATATAATCCCCCATAGTCCCAGAGAGAAGGGCTTGAAGTTATGAATTTTGCCCATTGTTTAGATATAGTATTGGTTATTGGGAATTATATAGACGTTTTCAGGAAGTATTTTTTTCTGGGGGGGGGC